>NC_086330.1:183056593-183354593 GCF_032445375.1 Bacillus rossius redtenbacheri | reverse complement strand
GAACACTGTTCAGGTGTAAGAAAAGCCATGTCGCCTTAACATCGCCAACAAATAAGACGACACTAAATAAATAAAAAAAATAAACCAGGCGTGGAATCCACAACTCCTATCAGCAAAAGCCGCTGTGCATCCAAATGATGTAGCGACAGGCAGGACGCCGTCATGCTGAGGACATGTTAAAGCATGGGAGCTGCGAGAAGGCCGCGCGCCAGCTGTGACGCGTGAGACGACGCGGGGGTCGCTCGTAAAGCTCCGCTCGTGGCGGGCTCATCGCGCTCTAGCGATGAGAAGAAACTGTCCCGAAGTGTGGTGCGCGCTCTCCGTCCAGCCGCCGCGCCGGTAAACTGAACACGAGAGGGCTTTGCGCGGGACGACGGTGACTCGTACTTGCGCTCGTACGACCCTGACGACGGTCGTAAAGTGCAAACTTCCTGGCGTAACGAGACACTCGACTCGTCCGCCCAAATCTCTCGTTCTCTCTCTCTCTCTCTCTCTCTCTTTCTCTCTCTCTACCTCCCTCGTAAGTGACGCCTGGTGCCGTTAAAAAAAAAGGCCGTTAAAAGACGCAAACTCTCATCCGGCACGGAACTAAAAGTCCTCCTTCGCAGACTTGTCGCGAAGACAAGACGTCCTGGAAATTGGCTTTCACCTTCTGGAAGTAGAAGCACGAAGCCTTAACGACGGCTTTTACTGCAAAGTGGCTCCGTTCTGGAAGTTTACAATTGCCATACGCGATAAAACTGTTTCACAACGTAAGAAAATTTTTTATTTGTTTTAGCTCGTGACTAGGCTAAAATACGGCCATTTAAAGCTCAAATATGAAAAAAAAAAAAAAAAAAAATGGAAATAGTATTTAGTTCTGCCACTCGGCTTCGAATGGAAGGATGAAGATCTGTAACGCAGTTTTCTGTAAGAATCTCTATCATAAATTATATCTAAATTAATGTCCATTTCCAAATAATTTTAATTTGTATTCAGCCCTCAAATTAAAATGTATTTAACCAGTGTTGGGTCAGTATTTTGGCAAAGACAGTTACAAAAGCACTGTTTACTTGATATATGTCGAGTGTACTTATATACATTGGTATAACATATTTCGAACGCAAGTGTGCCTCACGTTCCGAGATAATTCTCCTTAAGCAATAAATAAAGTTGTTAAAATAGTCTTTTTTATTTTAAATGTTATAATATCTAACGGAAACATACATATATAATTAAATAAAACATATGCCGTGTCCATCTGAAACTGGTTGAGCTTTATGACAGTGAACTATGTTCTCCTTTCAAAAAGAAATATTATTTCTTTATAATAACAGTAAAAATGTGTGGTGTAAATGAATGACAGGCTTGGTCATTTCTAATCTATTGTATAATTTATAAACTGTAGCAATTTGACTTTCCTCATTCATTCATTGAAGAGTGACGTGAATTTATGGTCAAAATGTTTAATAGCATAATTACTGGCATAAGAATATTTAAAGTACCGTAGGAGAAAACCCACAGCTACCGACAACCATCACTACTTTTCTCACGTACTGAACTACTAAATAACTTATTATTTGCAGTCCATGCCTAAAAAGCTAATGTTTCAATAATGTTATGATTTACAGTCTGACAAAATAATTAAGTATATTTGATTGAACATCGATTCTATTTTTGTATTATGTAATGTTTATATAAAATAAATACTATTTTCACTTCCTTAATCGTGAACTTTTTATTTTATCCGTTATAGATAAGCAAACACTTTAAATTTAATTAAGTGACATAACTACATTGATCTTAGCTTCCAGAATTCATCCACCTAAAATATTTTTGAATTAAAAATGAGGAATTATTTTTTTATGTGTTACACTTTTGGTGATTTTTATTCAAACAATCACCGTGGGCGTGAAGGTACTTTAAAATTAAAATTAAATGAACTTGATTGTGTGCAAATTTTAAGTTCCAAAAAAAACCTATAACATAAAACAAACAAAAAATTTAACTCTAGGTTTTATTAAAATTTTAAATCTAAACGCTAACCAATTCATGCCTTTTTATTACAATTTAATTCTTATTTCTAAATATTGGCTGCCAGTAATAAACCTTAATTTATGTTGCAAGTTATTTTGGGGAAGGGGAGGGGGGTGGACATTCAATAATTAGTTAACACACAGAGCACATCCATTGCATATCGCACTTAGAAATTATTTCTAGAAATAAAAATAAACTGATGGACTGTTCAACAAATGATACAATTCAAATAAACGAAAATTTTTGGTACTTCCAAATAACTCGATCTTCATAAAAACATTGTCTAATTTAGAGTGCTAGTCACTGTATTGTAAACTGGGTAAGAACTCATACAGAAAATTTTTTTTTAAAATTTTTTTTTTAACTTTAAGTTTATTCTATTAAGTTCATTTTCAAAGTCATTAAACCCATTACACGTAAATCCAAGAAGCTGAAGCAATCCATAAATTTGCGAAGATCACTTGTTAATTGGTATCCCGTATGCTTCGTAAATTTAAGGTGGAAAATCTTTGACAGTGTATGAGTCAAACTTCGTTAAGCAACATAAAAAAAAATTGGACTGTTATAAAAGATTCCTTTGGAAACCAGCTGCCAAGAATTTTTGAATACTTCAAATACGTTTGTGGAAACAATAAGAAATATTTATTGTCGCGCTTATGAAAATTGGCGCAAAATATTAAATTTTGATTAATGATTTACGCAAGAATACCTTTTTTAAACCAACGAAACGATAATTGAATTTTTAAAAATTTTACTTTTTTGTATTATACTTCTTAATGTGCGTAGTTAATACTAGAAATATATTCAGGAAACGTTTTACGGATAACTTTATCGAATGTAGGTCCCGGGGAAACACAAATAATTAAACCCGTTATTACTGTGAACATTTTTGTAGCCATAAAGTTGCTTTCGTGTAAGTGTACAAAAATATTTAGTTCCACTTGCAAAAAAAAATACAGTAGGCCTTTACGGCTTCAATAATAGACGTTTAATATTTAATGGATAAAAAAAAAGTTGTAAGTGTGGTTTGTCGTGTGTAGGGGTGACCAGGGCAATATGATCCCCAGGGGCAAAACGATCACCCTTGGTTTTAAAACATGTACGTGCTGCTATCTAGCTGCTAGCATACACACTACTTGTCTTTGATAGAGAAGCACTGTTGTGAGAAGTTTCGTGCGTTCCGGATTAACCATGCAGCTGTAGACAACAGAAACCCATTTTATTGGTGAGCTGATCTAAGGTAAGCAAAAATTTCAATAATTTTTTTATTCTTAGCGTATTTGCTTAGTATTGCATTGACTTGTATTGTCAAAACACGCGGGTAATATACATTTAATAGACAATAGTATGAACAAGAAATCTGTGACGGAAGGATGCAGATGTCCGAATGAAACAAAATGTCGCGCTCCGGGGCAAAACGATCCCGCAGTGGGATCGTTTTACCCCGCGGGGAGTATTTTGCCCCTGACATTTAATAGGTGTTACTTGTGTATTGGTTATTTGTCTCTGTGTGTCTACAAAATGAATTACACTTGAGCTACTTGAATATTTATACTTATTACCCATTTTAGAATTGAAATTATCTGTTGCTTTTTAACAAAGGCTAAATAATTACTTAAAATAATTTACTGCATTTTTACGATTATAATTAATGTTAATTTTCAATATTTTAATTTTTTCGTATATTTTAGCTTGTCTGCATCAAAGTTTTGTTGAAGTGAGTTAACAAACTGTAGACCAATGAAATTGTATAACTAAAAATATGCATTGTTCTTAGAAAATTTAAATAATAACCTTTAAAACGTCAGCCTATAACACTTTTATTACAACACAATTCCAAAATTGTCTTATTTTTTAAGGTTTGATATATTGCTAACACATTTATCATAGCATTATTATTATGTTGCATAATGTTTATTTTCAGGATTACAAAATGGTGCATACCTACAAACGCAAAACTACTCGCCAAAGCTGGGGAAGTGAAAACATGTCAAGTGCCATTGAAGCTGTACGAAATGGCATGGCTGTAAAGATAGCAAGCAGGAGATTTGGTGTCCCCAGAATGTAACTGAAGCGCCGAAATCACTGGTAAAAACATTGATGCAACATCAAATAAAAAAATGTTAGGTAGGTTTAGACAAGTTTTTAACGAAGAACAAGAACAAGAGTTGGTGAGTCACATACTTCAGATGGAAATCACAATGTATGGTCTAACTACTCGTGATGTGCGCAAGTTAGCATTTCAGTTGGCAGAAAGGAATTGCATTGCACACCCTTTCAACCGTGCAGAGGGCCTTGCAGGAGACTGGTTACTTGGTTTCCGACGTCGTCATCCAGAATTATCATTAAGGGTTCCTGAATCCACATCGGCTGCCAGAGCACGTGCTTTCAATCGGCCAGTTGTGAAGAAATTCTTTAAACTTCTTGTGGATGTGAACTCAAAGAGACCTTTTCCACCACGTAGAATTTTCAATGTTGATGAAACTTCTATTGGTACCGTTCCAAGTAGAAATGCTGCAGTATTGGCTTAGAAAGGAAAGTGTCAAGTTGGTAGGATTGTATCTGCTGAGAGAGGCGAGTCGTCTACAGCTGTTATGTGTGTGTCTGCTAGCGGTGCTCATATTCCCGCCATGATCATATTCCCTCGCCAACGAATGAAGGCGGAGCTGACTGATGGAGCTCCTCCAGGTTCAGTATTTGCATGTAACAGCTCTGGGTGGATGAATTTGGATGTGTTTTCTTCTTGGTTTGATCATTTTGTTCACCATACAAAACCAACCTGTGATGATCCCGTTATTTTGATTCTGGATGGCCATTTGAGTCACACAAAGAACCTGGATGTCATAGAACTAGCGAGGAAATGTTATGTCACAATCATTTGCTTACCACCTCACTGTACACACAGGCTCCAACCCCTGGATGTTGCAGTAATGTTTCCACTGGGTGAGTACTACAATGTAGCCCTTCAGAAATGGCTGAACAATCATCCAGGCCAAGTTGTCACCCTATACCAGATAAGTAAATTGTCCGGCGAGGCATTTTTGAGAGCATGTACTCCAGTCAATATTATAAACGGTTTTCAGAAGTGTGGAATTTACCCATACGAACCTGATGTGTTCCAAGACTGTGACTTTACACCTGCAGAAACAACAGATCAAACTGAACTTCAACCCTTTAATTCTTCTATGCCTACTTTACCTTTATCTCGCCCTGAGACCTCTTCTGCAGGTTGTTCACAAGATCAGGATATTGCAAGTGCAAATACAGCAGCAGTTGGGCTGCCTCATAATTTTGTTGATATCCCTTCATGTAGACCTACTGTACGCTTAAGTGAAGATTGTGCTTATGTGTCGAAAGTGTCTTCTGTGGTTGACGAAGGTCAGCCAGGTTCAAGCAAGTGTCAGAATCCTTCAGCATTTACAAATTCACCTCCAGGGGACATCTGTCCACTTCCAAAAATCAGCGGCCCAAGGTGTAACACCACAATAAGAAGAAAATGTGGAGCTACAGAAATACTGACAAGCAGTACCTACAAAAATATGTTACTGGAAGAAAAGAAGAAAAATGAAGACGAGGAACAAAACCGAATGCTAAAAAAGGGCAGGCCTACCAAGTTTCAGACCAAATCAGTTCTCAAGAAGAAGAATAAGGGAGGCTGTTTACAAAACAGAATACCTAGTCAGTTTAATGTGGATATGCCACACCAAGATAGTAGTGAGGATGACGATGATCCATTATGCATTTACTGCACTGAAGCATTTCTTTAATCTGTAGCAGGTGAGCCTTGGGTGAAGTGTCAGTCGTGCAAACAGTGGGCTAATGTAAATTGTGCAGGCATTGAAGAAGATGATACAGTTTTCTGTTGTGATTATTGTCGCCATTAAAAAGGGAATGTGAGAAGGATTCGTTTGATGGTTAAAACATTATTTTAAAAATGGACTTAACTTTAAAAACCAATATGTCATGCCAGTTCTATGGTGAAAAAATATTTTTCTTGATGTTTATCAACCTAATTACAAATGTTGTAATATTACTTCATGTCTTTGTTATGCTGCATAATATGTTAATTTATTTTGGTTTATATTCACCTCTGTATGTGTAAATTAAGTTAAGGATTATTTTGCCCCATACCCCGGGGCAAAATGAGCTTTTTGCATAATAAGATTTAATCACTCTCAAGGATTTTAGTTTTCATGTCATAAATATTTAAAAAATTCGTAAGTGTTCATTGATTATGTGTTCATACACAAACAAATCCTCACATTGCTTCATGCACTGATAAATTGGGAATAATGCTTCAAAGCTTAAGGGGATCATATTGCCCTGGTCTCCCCTACGTGTCATTCTGCTGCTCGTACTGCAGTTTGCTTGCTGCCGCCTTGCAGATCTGTGCTAGGACTGTGCTGTCCAAGCCCTCGGCGCGACCGGTAGGTCGTAACAACTGTGCAGTGTGTGGCAGTGAAGTGCACAGAAACGACCGAAAACAAATTTCACTGTAATCATTATGATTTTATTAATACGTTATCAATTATTCAGTTTTGAATTCATATAAAAACATTTACAGTCGCTACAAATTTTTCTCTATGCGTGATTTGAGCCCGTGGTTTCCGCCATATAAGGAAGTTTGTTTACATTAAACATGAACATTTAAGATAAAATGTTTATATGAGAAGCAATTAAAAAAAATTTAATCAGTAAGTGTTAGAAATTAAAATTGGTAATAATATAAGCATATTTGTGACACAGTTAGTTTAGTGTTTTGTCACGTCATTGGTGTCAGGAAAGTTAAGTTGAATTTCGAATGCAACGACAGTGAGAATATTCCTCCTAGGCCAGCGTCCAATTTGAGTATGTAACGGATACAGTCCAGAAATATCCGGATATAGTAAAAAGTTAGCTAGACTTCCGTTCATTAAAAATGGCCTAGGTATTGACGTAAGGAACAGCGTAATTACAATTGGATAGGTATCTGATGATACTTAACTCAGGAGTGCATTTAATTAAAAGCAGAATCGGCAATCAAGGTATGCCGTAGAATCTTTTGTTAATGGCAGTTACGTACTGAAGCTACGTAAACTTTAGAATAATTATCAAGTTTTACGACTAATGTTTACTTGATACAAAAACATTAAGGGTTTTTCTACTAAAATAATATATTATTAGAACTCCCGGTGTAAAAATAAATAGATTAAACATTAGTGCAATAAAAGTTCATTGCGGGTTTGTTAAACCAGAGTAGGTATATTTGGTTCGTCCTGGGGCACCGGTAGGTGGAGGGGGATTCAGAGATTCGGGGCGAACATCTTGGATAACGTCACATCCAGCGGCTCTCTTGGAGTTGTCCTTGGCCTTTGTCCCAGGCAGCCATTTTTGATTCCGCCTTTTTGTTTTCTACAACATTCCACAGAGTTATGACGCCACATCCACCATCTTGAAAATCCTCAAAAATTAACATTTAAAATAGGAAAAATAATTAAATATTTATAAAAACACTTTTTATTAAAATTTTAATTCAAGACCTCGATGACATCATCATCGACCTCATCACTCCCGTGCGTTTCACTTTTCTTTACTACACCATCTTGAAACTATATTTATTTTAAAAATAAGAAATAAATATTATTATAGTCTGCTGGAGGCGGCCATCTTGTTTATTGGAGACCACCATCTTGATTTCATATGATGGATATCGTCATTGAGTGTAGGTTTCTAAAGTGCGATAGTGTGTGTAAGGTCGGGTTTATTTTTCCTACCAGTGTTGTTATGCCCTTAATAGACCAAAAAATTCACAATTTTTGTTAAATTAAATTACAAAATCCACAAAATTCACAGTAATTTTGTTGTTATGACCACCAATTGTTCTTATAGACATACAATGTATGTAGGGCGCTGTTTATATTCCTTAACAGTGTTGTTATGAGCTTTATAGAGAAAAGAAAATATAAAAATTCCGCAATCATTTTGTTTATGATGGTGGCTGTGACTCCCATTTTTTCATTGACATAATCATTTATGATGTTTATATGTATACTCTGAGATATATGTTATCATTTATCAAAAGAACATTCTCATCGTTGTGGATGCGATGGTTAAAGTAATGATAATTTAACAAATATATATTTTTAGTAAATTTAATTTATTACTCCATTTTAGTAATAACAGAACCAGAAATTTTTCAGAAACTTCACTCACAAACAATATTTTTATTGATGTAACTTCTAAGCAGTAACATGTTTGCATATTCGTGTTTAAAAAGCATCATGGAGGCATATATTTAAAATTTTTGCCTATAAATTTTTATTTTTCAGAGACCATGTTTGCGTATCCGTGTTTAAAAAGCTGCATATAAACAGATATTTTAATGTTTGTTTGTATAATTTTCATATCATAGAGATACCATTTTAAATATGATTACCTAGAGGAATAAGGTTTTTTTTTTAAAGTAGTTATCATTATGTAGGTAAAATCATATTCGCTGATATAAAGACAGGCTTTTCAAGACATAAAATCCTTAAGAATATAAAAAAACTATACAAAATAAACGGAAACTATACAACACAAATGGATACTGCATACAAAAATGGAAACTATGTATATACAAAAACGGAAACTATACAACCAAAATCGAAACATATATGCTACAAAGACTTAGCGTGCGAATGCGATCGATGTAGTAATAATACTTAATAATTTTTCTTCCAACAAATATTAATTTATTTAATCCTTAATTGTCGTCACAGGAACAAGACCTAGGTTTTGAAAACCTGCACTTGAGCTACGTTTTTTACAAAAATTTTAACAATTTTTAGGTTTCGTTGGTTTTAAACAAGGGGATAATTTGTTATATTGAGGGTTAGTAAAATTAGTTGTAGTTTGTGTGTTAAATTTATGGGTTCGTGTAAATAAGTATATTGGAGTCTGTGTAATATTTTTTTTTTCTTTTGTAGACAGCTATCTATATGATTTTTAAAATAATTTTTTTTTAGGTATTAGATTTTGAAAATTTTTTTCTGTAAGCTTCTTCTGTGTACTTAAACTTTTGTGTGAAAATTTGGCTATGCGGGCTTTGAATATTTTTCAGCATAATCCTTCTCTGTACTTCAACATTTGTGTGGAGAGGGGGTTGTGTGAACTTTGAATATTTTTCAGCTAAATGCTTCTATGTATTTAAGAATTTGTAAAAGTTACCAGTTACCAGGACTTTCAATGTTTTTGACTACATCTGTGTAACTTGTCAATTACAGTACTTTAACATTTTAGTGATTTTTCAATTTAGTTTCGGGCAAAGTAGTGCTAACGTAAGGATTGGTTTGTTCAAGCTGTAGTTTTAGGTTGAAGTTATGTATCCAAACATTTTCATGTAATGGCTAGCTACATTTTCTTCTTAAGTTTTCTGTTATAGTTCTCCGTATATCGGGCTTCCTTCGCGTGTTCTGTGCATTGAGTGCCGACTACCGATGGTTGTGATAACATCAACCATGCAGAAATGTCGTTTCTGTCCTGCTACCTTTACGGCAGCTAATAACTGCTACCGACATGAACGTCTGTGTGCTGACAACCTGCAGCATGACCTCAAGCAGTGTCATCTGTGTGGCCAGATTGTTACTCGCAGTGAGAAAATGCGGTAACATCTTACAACATGTAATGTTCCTGATCTCATGACTTCAGACATGTGGTATAGCTTCTCCTTCAAAACCTTCGAAAACTTTAACCATGCCACACATCATAAGAAGACCGCTAGCGAACTTAAACTAGCCATAAAATATATTTGTGTGGGAACTTTGCTAAAGTGTTCGCCAGGGCTGGCAAGTTGAAAGCACATACCAAAGTGTTGTAGGGTCCTGATCCACCATCAACTAAGAAGCAGAGGATGGTGGCGCTTAAGCCTGCAGTCGCACCTAAGCCAAGCACCAGCCGAACATAGCTGGTGACAGAGACAGGTTTTGGCCAACATTCACTGCTTCATCATTGCGGAAGTGGGGATTCTGGGTAAACTTGAAGACTTATGTGGTACAAAATAATACCAGTTCTGCTAAGGACATATTTACATACTTGTAATCCATCAAGGTTAAACTAATAAGCCACCTCTTAGAGGAAATTGAAGAGAATGGTTCGCACAAGTATAACATCGTGCTTTAGCGTAATTATGAAAATCAAATGGGTAGGTACGTGAGAAGACAAGAGGACCTTCAAACCCACGAATGTTCCACTCTTTGCAGTTCACGAGGGGTTAGGATATAATTGCTGATATGTAATAAGATATGTAAAGATATATAATAATATATGTAAAGAGGTGAAAGACTACATGTGAAAGGGGTCTGGATTGTTTTTGTCTGGTGTTAAGCGACTACAACTACACATTAACAAGCTTGATCCACTTCGAGCTAGCTCCTACATCGAACTACCTACCTGCATCAAAAAAAAAAATTCGGTGATCAATCTATAAAAAGTTAGATAAGCACATACGTTTTAAGTGAGCTATCCTTTTCAAGTTAGAGGAGTGTGTGCATTTGGCATGTTAATCAGGGCTGCAATGATTTGGTGGGGAAGTTCAACTTCACTAACAAAGAGTTTTCTACTCCACTCCGTCAGATCCCTCTGTTCGAGAAAACAGAATCCTGTTGCCTACATAAACATCTGCAGCATCAACGAAAATCATATGATTGTAACATCACGTGTTACTCTAGAAGAGTAAATACCATTACTTCAAACTTCTGTTCTTGGTCTTGAAATATGCGTTTTTATGGATTGTGTGAATCATTGTTTGAAATATGCAGATTTTTGTTTGAAATATGTGTATTCGTGTTTTAAATGTGTGTTTAAGAATTTTAAATGTTGGTTCATATTAGTAATAAACACATCTATATTAATAAAGAGGAATAATTCTCAGTTTTAAAAATAATTTCATGTAATGTGCTTCCAGTTTTTCTTGAGTAAAACATATTTTATTCTGGTCTTAGAGTATTTTAAGAGATATCCGTTTGTATTGTGAATTCCCGACACCAAGTTAGAAATTTCCGCATTTCAATCAGGTGGCACTTGAATAAAAATATCCATTACCCATTTGATAACCAGGTTAAGTACAGCTGAGGAACACTTGCTTGTAAGATGATTCTCCTCCTTCTTGAGGTCTAGCAAACCCCTCTATCTGTAAAATAAGGCATTTTAATTATAAGAAGGGTGTGTCTATAAAAGCAAGGAAGTGAAATGTTAGCATAATATTAAATGACTATAATGATCACGAGAAATGTGGAGATGTTTATTCTAACAGTACTATTCCAGGTCTTGGTAATAATTGGGAACTGGAAGTTAACGATGAAAAAAACATTTTCATGTGAAAATTGAAAAAAAAAACATTTACAACATGTTCTAGTCGCTTCCATGAAATTGAGAACGCTGTAGAACAGCCGGAAGCTGAAAAGGTCAAAGACTGAGATGGAGCACCTAAAGCTTACAAGAACTGAGACTATGATGAAGATCTTGAAGCTCACAAGTTCGAATACTGTGATAAATTACTGAAACCAAAATAATGGAAACCACTCAATAAAATATATTATTCTGATTAGGCTTATGATGGTTAGTGGGTTGATTTTAATGACTTTGAGACTGGTTTTAAAACAGGAGACTTCAAAGATCTTAAAGTATTAGTAATGAAAATTGAAGTAAGATGACAGCAGGCGAAAAAGAGATTTATTACCCCACTTGTAAATATTCTAACATATTGGTCGATTGTTCGATAGATGTAACGTGCCAGCTGTGAGAAGATTGTTGTAGAGGAGTCCTATGCGAGCTGGCAGGAGGCTAGTGGCCGGGAAAAAGCTCTTTCGAGGGACGAAGACGAAGAGTCCAGGGAAGACATAATATATTAACATGCGAACACCTCCTCTCTGACTGGGGAGTATATTTCTGCTGTGGTGGGGGAATATTAGGCACGTGTCCCGAACTATCGACTTTGGAGCTGAATACGCGAATAGTTGTGTGTACAGAGTATTTGATGGCTAGTATGAAAAGTACTGTGGAGCGGGCTGTTGTGAAATGGTTCGGTAAAGCCCTCTGAATGGTATTGTGTTAGCGAGGAAAGAAGATAATGTGAATATGTGTGTGTTTTTTTATTAAATAGTTTTAAATATATTTTTGAACATTTTATTTACTTATAATTCTTGTCACGGCTTTTTAAAATATGTTACTTTCATTCGATATGAAGTGCATCTTGTAGCGGCAGTAATGGCTGAGGCGAGTACTGTATCATATACACTATAGCGATCAGACATCAAGTTGAAATGTAAAATGTTATGTGTTGGATATGATCTAATACTGTACAAATGTAAATCGTCATATATGTTTGTACCATAATGGCATCGCGCACGATTTAGGCGACATGTGTTTTTTCATTCATTAAAAATATACACAAAATTTAAAAAAATATCAGCTTACATGCAGCTTTATAAACACGGATATGCGAACATGTTCCAGCTTAGAAGAGATTCTTACTTGTGGGTTAGGACTCTGAAAAATGTGTGGTTCCTGTGACGACTATGATGGATTAAATAAATTAATATTTTTTGGAAGAAAATTTATTTAGTATTATTACTACAACCATCGCATCCACAATGCTAAGACTTTGTTGCACATATTTTTTCGTTTTTGGTTGTATAGTTTCCGTTTTTGTATACAGTTTCAATTTTTGTATATAGTTTCCATTTTTGTTAAATGGTTTCCATTTTTGTTGTATAGATTTTCCTTTTCCTTTTCTTGTCGTGAAAAGCCTGTCTTTATATCAATTAATATGATATTACCTACATACTGATAACTACTTTAAAATAAAAACCTCATTCCTCTAATATTTAAAATGGTCTCTGAGATATGAAATATATACAAACAAACATTAAAATATCTGTTTCCATGCAGCTTTTTAAAGACGGATACAAAAACATGGTCTCTGAGAAATAAAAATTTATACGCAAAAATTTAAAATATCTGCCTCCATGATGCTTTTTAAACACGAGTATGCAAACATGTTACTGCTTAGAAGTTACATCAATAAAAATATTGTTTGAGAGTGAAGACTCTGAAAATTTTCTGGTCCTGTTATGACTAAAATGGAGTAATAAATTAAATTTACTAAAAATATATATTTGTTAAATTATCATTACTTTAACCATCGCATCCCCAACGATGAGACGGTTCGTTTGATATATGATAACAATATCTCAGACTATACATATAAACATCATAAATGATTATGTCTAAGAAAAATTGGTGGTTACAATCACCATAATAAACAAAATGATTGTGGAATTTTTTTTTCTCTATAAGGCTTACAACAACACTGTTAGGAAATATAAAAACATCACGACATACATTGTTTGTCTTTATGGACAAATAGTGGTCACAACAAAAAATTACTGTAGATTTTGTGGATTCTGTAATTTTTTTTAACAAGATTTGTGAATTTTTTGTTCTATTAGGGGCATAACAACACTGATAGGAAATATAAACCCGACCTTACATACACTATCGCACTTTAGAAAAATACACCCGATGACGAGATCCCTAAGATGAAATCAAGATGGTGGTCTAAACAAGATGGCTGTCTCCAGCAGACTATAATGGTATATTTTTTTGTATTTTTAAATTAAATATAGTTTCAAGATGGTGGAGTAACGCATAGTGAAACGCACAGGAGGGATGAGCTCAATGATGAGGTTATCAAAGTTAAGAATTAAAATTTTATAATTTTTTTATAATTTTTTTTTTAATTTGGTAATTTAATATATAAGGATTTTCAAGATGGTGGACTTGGTTTCATATTTCTGTGGAATGTTCTAGAAAACAAAATGGCGGAATCAAAGATGGCCGCTGGGTTCAAAGGCCAAGGTCATCTTCAAGATGGCCGCCGGAAGTTACCTGATCTTAGATGGCCACCGGAATTAACGTAATAAAATAATGTCGCCGGAAGTGACGTAATCCAAGATGGCCCCCTTGAATCACTGAATTTCCCCTCCACCCACTGATGCCTCAGGACGTACCAAATGTACCTACTAACCTGTGGCCTTGAAAAGTTTTTGTGCTCATAAATACCCTGAGATAATAGTCATGAATAAATTTAAACACATTTAATAGTTGGTGACCCAAAATAGACATATTTTCTAAAAATTTAATATTTTTTGTGTATTTTAACTTTGAAATTATTCCAATTATATATTTGTAGTGTGAAATCTTTTGAAATTATTCCGTGGTGCCCATCGTTCACCTTCTGTTTACCCACATCTGTGGCGATATTGAACAACTTGTATGTATGTGTAAGAGATATGACAACCGTTTTATGCGTATATAATACCTAAATTAGTTCTATCGAGACAATAAAACATAACTACACATGTTTTATTAAAAATAAATCGTATTTTATTTTGTTGTCGTTCCTTCGTGTGTTATTTTGTTTGTATGTTTTTCTTATATAATTGTGCTTTTTCTTTTGGTCGTGTAAAGGGTATTACTACAAAATATGTAATTCATTAAAACTTCAGTACACTGAATAACATGCTATTTATATATTTATAGAATGGTGTAAACGACATGTACACTAGACAATGTACCAGACACAAATGCTATAATTATATTTATATTTATTGTATGTACGCCACAGAAGCATAGCATCAGCTACATCCTGTAGAATGGAATCTAATAACTCATTTCAATGCATCTTCATTAATTGAAGAGATACGGGTTTTATAATCGTAAATGTATGTTATC
Source organism: Bacillus rossius redtenbacheri (assembly GCF_032445375.1). NCBI lineage: Eukaryota > Metazoa > Arthropoda > Insecta > Phasmatodea > Bacillidae > Bacillus > Bacillus rossius. The sequence continues at coordinate 183,339,824 of NC_086330.1, read as the reverse complement.
ATCGTAAATTTTACTAAATTTGAGTTTACGGATTCTTTGAACATGAAACTACTAATAACTCATTGCAATGCATCTTCATTAATTGAAGAGATACGGGTTTTATAATCGTAAATGTATGTTATCATCGTAAATTTTACTAAATCTGAGTTTACGAATTCTTTGAACATGAAACTACAAAAATTATCTTAGTAGTATATAAACCAAAACCTGTAAAAAATCTTCTTAAGTATACAGAAAAAACATATGTTCTTCATCGTGCTTGTTTACCATGTTTATAACGAAACACGTGAGTGGAAGTCGGAATCTGGCTTAGCTTCTACGAATATCCATGTGTCTAAATTGACGAATAACTGGTCGTTTCCTTTAGACGAGTTATTTGTTGAAGGTTTGTGAATGAACGGTAACTTACAACCGTTTAAAATGAAAAAAAATCTTTGTTCTTTTTACAAAAAATTCCTTTGGAAACAAGTTGCCAAGAAATAGTTTGTAATACTACAAGAAATGTATTGCAACTTTGTAAAACACATGGCTATGGTTACTTTCGCGTACATGAATTACGATTTTTATATAATACTGAGTGAGTATTTCTTACGAAAACAGGCGTCTAATTTTACATTTTAAATTATGTTTTATTGAAGATAATTATTTACACAATAGAAAAGATGGTCAAGTATTAAATAACTGAACTTATTTTTTTATTCTTATAAATTTTCTCAATTAATACTGGAAATCTCTATTCAGGGAACGTTTAGCAAAAAGTTTTTCTGTTGGAGGTACTAGGTACAACACAAATCATAAATGTCAGAGTAAGAATCCGAACTTAGTTTTACTGCGAACACAACATGGCTGTGTTTAATGTAAATGTACAAATTTACAACCATCTGTAATTTTACGTGGATATTTCTGTTCTGTTCACAAAAAGAAACTACCGTATAGTAGCGAGTGTTGGGATTGCGTGTGTTAGATTGGCCCCGGGAGGTGAAGGCGATGGTGGTGAGGTGGGGGTGGAAGGCTGACCGCGCCCGGAAATGTGGATAAAACTGCGAGGCTGGGTGCGCCTATCGCTCAACAAGATGAATCGCCGCCGGCGCGCAGAGAGCGTGCAAACTGCGCCATTAGGACTGATAACAACACGTCCCCGTGATAGCGGGACGCGGCCTGCCTGCCGACCCTGCGCATATTTACTTTCCCCTTCGTGGGTTACACTACGAACATGTTTGCACAACAAATATTTACTTCGAAAATAAATCGGTATCTCGGAGGCATAAGACACTATGTCCACTTTGGCCAAATGCATTTTTAAACACAAATTTGATCACCGTTCGACGTTTTTTTTCTGGTGGCATACGACGCAAAGTTATACGATATGTCAAAATTGTACTTATTTTAGGTAGAAAATTGTTTAGTAAATAAGTAAGGTACTAAATAAAATTCTTTAATCTGCTCCCATTAAAAATGTGGTTTATGTGACATACTTTATTATGCCTCTGATATACAGAAATAAATTTGTAACGCCTTCGACGGATTTTAAACAAAGTCCCTCTACGTTTCTGGTTACGTACAGTTATTAACTACTAGCTAATAACCCGCGGCTTCGCTCGCGCAATTTCTGAGTAGGCCTATTGCTGAAATCTTACCATGAAAAAAGTTCCAAATATTTTTACTAAATAAATAGACACAATACATTTTTAGATACAGAAATTATTTTTTCAATCCTTAACTATTTAAGAATATTATTTTTTCAAGAAGTTAGGTGAAAAGTTTTTTTTTAAGTATAAATTATTAATATGATGTTAAACATTTATTGTTAGAGTGTTCGAAGATATTTTACTTTGACGAAATCACAATTCTCTCCTTTAATTTAATGATTATACAATTAAAAATATATATTAAAACTCACAAGTTTATGCCATTGTTTACACTGACAATTTTATTTATTAAGGGTAGAGCTATTCTTAAATAATATTTTAACAATTTCGCTTTATTAAAAATACCTTCCAATATTTAAGGAAATTTGATACAATCACATCTTTATTTGTAATGTAAAGTACAGATTTCAAATTTATTATCAAACATATTAGTAGATTCTTAGTTTGCTTAGTATTACTATAAAAAAATCCCCTAATTTCTTACCCCTCGGCTATTTTCCAATAGGGACGACAATGTTAAAATTGAGATTTAAGTAAATATGACACTTTTGGCTACTCAGACAGAAACCAAACAAATCCTTTTTTCCCCCTTATTTTAAACGCATATATAAATTCCAAAATAAATATAAAAAACTGATATTTATTTTGAGTTAGAATTATTCTTACCAACACCATAACTTTTATTTCAATATTTTTGGAATAATAACTACCCTGTTACAAATAAAAATATAATATTCCTGAGAATATTGAATAAGAGAAGGTAGCTTAATGAACATTTATTTATCATTTCCTATATCATAAATTATGTTTTATTTCAAAAGATAATATTTTTAATGTCAACGAAATGTTTAACAATATTTCACATTTTAAAAAGTATACCTAGGTTAATACATTTATGTATACAATAATTTTTGTTTTGCCATCTTTAGTTAAAATGGAAAGATTTTTTGGACTGGATACTCGTGAACACGCTACATACAGTTTCCCATAGGAAAAACAGGGTTTTTTTTAATTTACACATGCTACTTTCAGTGTTTGACCCTGCGCTTTGTTTATACTCATGGCAAAAGCTGTTTTCAGAGGGAACTGCACTCTTTTAAAGTTGAAAGGTAAATTGGTTGGAATTATAGGAATACGGGGAATTAAACATTTTCTCCTTTTGCAATTCCAGACATAATTATTGCCTTTACAATATTCCGTCCTAGATGTGTTATCTGTAACCGTGTGCCATTACATAATCTGGGTGAATCGAGATTACGCATCACCAGGACTGGAACACCAAATTTTAGCTTGAGCCTTTGAGAGGGTACTCCCGACAACTCTAAAGAGTTGAGGAACTCTACAGGATACGACGTGACCTGCTCTGTGTCCATGACATTGTCTACCGAGAGATACTTCACAAATTCACCTTCTACGTGGGACGTAATTTTTTCATTGATCTGCCCGACGATTTTATTTGTTGGTGCTTAAATTGCCCTCTCACACACCCATTCTCTATTCCCCATATATGCTTGTAAATCGGGTTACACTTTATTTTGTAGATCATCTGTGTTTTGTACAATGTTGCAGAATTCATGGTTTAATCTTATAATTCTGTCATTATCTCTTGCCAAACGATATTCGCCAATTTTTAGTAGAGCTTCCGCATGCTGCCCCATTTGTTTATCATTATGCAGTTGTACTCGCATATTTACAGTTAGAATTACATTTACCCATATTGTAGACGCCTTGAGGCATGCATTTATTTCATCTGCCGGTGTGCCCCTAGTTATCACCGGCAGAGTCTGTCTAAAAAATGTACCACCATCCCTCCCATGATAGTTTGGTTGCTCTTGATGTCTTTCATAGTCCGATTTAGGGCTTCTATTGCTCTTTTGTGTGACATCGTACATTCATCCCAAACCAACAGCTTACATTGCTGTAACATTCGTCCCCGCTCGCTGTTTTTACTAATGTTACAAACTGGCATTTCCTCATGAGCCAAGTTTAATGGTAGTTTTAGTCCGAATGTGCCGTTCGGCCACCATTCAGAAGCGTGGCGGCTATTCCAGAGGAGGCTACTGCAACATAAACTCCTCTATCTGATCGGATTTGAGCCAAAAGCATATTTAAAAGAAATGTTTTACCAGTGCCACCCAAGGTATCTAAAAAGAACAAACCACCTACACCGGTTTCTATTTTTTGCACGACATTATCAAAAATCAATCTTGGTTCCGAGTTCAAACGTGGGACATGCTGTTGTAAAGATGCGGTATCTTAATTTAATAATCGTATTAAATCACTACCGACATCACCGGTTCTACACGGTCTACTCATTCCAAAGTCAGATAAATCTTTTCCAGTAATAGTCATCACTTGGTCTTCAATCTTAGTTAGTACCTCGTCAAAAATAAAATCATTCTATGTTACATATGTATAACTTTGTAGTAATATATGTTATATCGTCTGTCGTGTCATTTTCCCACAGTTGTTAAGGATTTGAAAGTCCACATGTTACTATTAATATAGCAAAAAGGTTTCTCATCTCGACTGCTGATATACATTGAGCAGCCTCTTCCAGTGTTAGATCCCAATGATTGTCGTTTTCTAAACACCCTCTGGCCTGGAAAGTTTCTCTGTATGTCGAAAATACTTGATACTAGTGTTTTTTGAGATCTTCGAAAGAAGTTGGCCCTCGCATATGGTGTAGAAGTATTCTCAAACAAAAAAAAATATTACTAACATGGACTGTGTAAACTCTATCTAAAGTATCTCCAGATTTAACACCAGGCCAATTATGAACAGGAATTCCTTGAACTCTGTGTTTCCATTCTCTTCTGGTAGCATTCCAGGTATAATATCTCGGTACATCAACATATAAAAGAGTTTTTGCTAAATCATATTTTGAGCAAAGTTCAAAAAAAGCGGATAGTGTTGTTTTAGGCGGAGTTGATACTCGCTCGTGGAAGTTATTTTCAGTGAAATAAACCCGTTCACCATTCTCTAAGTGCACCCTGAGATGAGTAACAGCGGGATGCCATTCGCATAATGTAAATCCTAACAGCCACCACACGGCTTCATTGCTGCTGAAATAACGACCAGACTGATATGTATTTACTTCATCTACGGAATTTTCTAGCTCTGTGTTTCTGAATTTGAAAATTGCTTGGTCACTACCTTCGTTAATATATTTACATATATATTTTATTGCACGTACTGAACTGCAAGCCTCCACATTGATGTCGGCATTAAACATTTTGCATAAAATCGGTGAATAGGGGCCCACCCAACTATTATCAACAGTAAGATGACTGCTATTTCGGAGTTTCACAGATGCCATTCGACCTCCGTCTGCTGGCGCTCTTCTACGATACAGCGGGTATCCATTTTCACTGTGGAGAGTCTCTTTATTTAGCTTACGTGGGAATTTTTTAGTACATTTCCCATCTTTCATGCAAGGGCTTTGAGGACCGCTGTTGCTATCCGGGATTTCAGCGCTGATTATGTTTTCTAATTGGTCGGGTCTCAACTTGTCTTTTAACCACAATAAAATATGCACATGTGGTAATCCACCCTTCTGCCATTCTATGGTGTACATAAAGCACAAAACATCTCCAAATATTTTGCCTTTATTTGTAACATTCACAAGTGTTTTAACTTTTAATATAAAAACTCTTGCCACTATATCATGCCTATCAATCACCCTTTGTCTTGGCATTAATTCAACAATTATTTCAGACCAGGTTTGGTTACATGTGAACGCAACAAATAAATCAGGGCGACCATATGTACGCACATAAGAAAATGCGTCCTGGGTAAACTCGTGTAAGTATCGAGGGCTGTTCACAAAATATGGCGGTAAGATGACCATTTTACCTAAATCGTCAGCGTTTACATTTGCATCATTTTCGACGGCATCCTGGAGGTGAATATAATTTTCAGCCCTCAGATTACTTTGGTTTAACGATATAAATCGCAGACGCTCACTCTCAACTTTAACATACATGTCGACATAAAATTGGTTGGCCAACTGTCTACAACGTGATAGTAAATTAAATTCATCTTCGCGTATCATTAAATGATAAGCATAAAAATCCATACAGGTTACTTTTTTGTTAGGCAAGAGAAGACCTGTAACAGGGTTGATTTGCGGTATCTGGAAATTATAACCTTCCTGCCCCTTACTGAAGATTAGTGGATATTGAAGTGCGTCATAAAATTATGTGTGTCGGGGACAATGGTCAATATGTCGTCATGAGTTTGCAGAACAATATGACGTGACGCGAACTGTTCGCCTGTTACTATAGCTGCGACTTCATTTATCAGTGGTGAATTAAATCGTCTCTCATCTTCCCCACTAAGTATGCATGACTAATTTATAATCTTCTTGCGGCATTCTCTCTAAAGCAGTTTTGAAAGGGTTGATAAGATTATGTTCGTGCAACATTCTTTGTATTTTTATCTCAGTATCTCTTTCCACTCCTTCAATACTTTGAAACCTGAGATTCACTTCATTATTTTCATCTTCCGTGAAATAAATCTGTAAGAACTTATGTTGTTCATTATCTGAAGGAAGTAAAGAGCCAATTATGTGGTAAATTTGTCCTTAAATTGTGAATGTAGGATAAAACTCAGGCATTGCAATTTCCTTATCTACACCAAATGAAGTCATCTGGAAGCATGAATTGTATTTTCTTATTTTATTTAAAAAATGTCGTGATTCATTGGCTTCGTAAAGAAGAAGTGTTTTCAGAGGTTCCTCTGGTACATCTAGCGTTGGAAGTTTAACTTTTCCACCTGAACAACACATACCGGCAGTTTCCTCTTTCCATTTTAGTGCATCGCAAAATCTACACTTTTTATTCATTCTCTCCAGAAGCAGCAATGGATGATTAACATAGTCAATTAATGGGTCATAATGAAAAGCAGCATTATTATATGCCCCCAATGTGTTACTTGTAAATGTTCGTCTTATTTCAGTCTGTCATTCAGCAACCAAATCGCGACGTCTCTGAGACTCTTCCAAAGTTTACGCGGCTAAAAGAGATGCGTGGCGCTCAGCATCTAAAATCAGCCGAGCTTGAGTCTGCTCTTCGGTCTCAGCAGCCCTAAGAGATGTGTGACGCTCAGCATCTAAAATCAGCCGAGCTTGAGTCTGCTCTTCGGTCTCAGCAGCCCTAAGAGATGTGTGACGCTCAGCATCTAAAATCAGCCGAGCTTGAGTCTGCTCTTCGGTCTCAGCAGCCCTAAGAGATGCGTGACGCTCAGCATCTAAAATCAGCCGAGCTTGAGTCTGCTCTTCGGTCTCAGCAGCCCTAAGAGATGTGTGACGCTCAGCATCTAAAATCAGCCGAGCTCGAGTCTGCTCTTCGGTCTCAGCAGCCCTAATAGATGTGTGACGCTCAGCATCTAAAATCAGTCGAGCTCGAGTCTGCTCTTCGGTCTCGGCAGCCCTAAGAGTCGTTTGACGCTCAGCTGCTAAATTTAAACGGGCCTGAGACTGATCTTCAGATTCTTGTAATTCTAGCAACTTTCGCGGCTCGAGCTCTGCCAGAGCTACGGCCTAGATCAGATTTACGCTTGCGAGGCATCTGAAACAATTATAAATAAAAGTGCCTCACACTGAACCAAACCAAATTGTTATTACTATATAAAATTATATTTGAAAGAAGTAAAAACACGCGTTAATTGTACTAAAAAGGAAAAAAAATAATTTTATAATTTAAGTTATTTGTTGAACAGTGACAGAATAAACTACAACTCTGTATAATGTACATTTTTTAATAAATAAAAAAATAAGAATCAATTAATAAACAGAAGAAACAGAACAAATATATATATTAGTGACTGTCCTAAGGAATAGACATAAGTGACTTCGTCCTAACGAATAGACTTGAGTGAAAAAAAAAATTAAGACAGCTGATATCAAGCACCTATGCTTTTTTTAATTAAAACAAATATTTTTGTTTATTACTTGATTCTCTTTTTTTAATTTTTAAAAAAATTGCATTATACAGAGTTGTAGTTTATTCTGTCACTGTTAAATTACTTAAAATTTTAAGGTTTTTTTTTTCGTTTTAGTACAACAATAGTTAAAGCGTATTTTTAGTTTTTCAAATATAATTATATTTTTTACATTTTAATTAATATTGACTTAACATTTTATTATTTCCTCCTAATTTTCGTATTTTTGGGGCTTAAACCCTGAGGAGAACAGACGGTCGAGGTTGAGGACCTCGAATGACTCGGGACACACTATCTCGAAAGAGAACAGATATTCGAAATGTCTGAAATTTTTGAAATTTTGGGGCTTTTTCTCTAGAGGAGGGGGTATGTTAAGGACCCTGAATTACTCGGAAACACTCAAAATCGAAAGAGAATAGATTTTTGAAATTATTGAAACTCCGAAATTTTGGCGCTTTGACTCCTTGTGGGGAGAGGTTTGTTTGATGACCCCGAATGGCTAGGAAACAGTCCAAATTGAAAAAAGTTTATAATAAAAAAAAAATGAACTTTTTCCTAATATTGTGTTTTTGCATTTTCCTCCCCCCCCCCCCCCCCCCCCCTAGCAAAATTTTTACGGAGAAGACGTGTTTGGGTACATTGTCCACCATACTCCGGACACTTTAGTTCATAATTACTTAATTTTAATACAATTTCCTCCAATTGTTCTTAATTTTGGGGCTTTCACTATTTATGGAAGGGGGTTCAGGGTCTCGAATGGTTCGAAACACTCCATCTCGAAAGAATAGATATTTAAAATACCTGAAATTTTTGAAATTTTGGGGCTTTGTCCCCAGAGAGGGAGGGGTGATTTTGAGGACCCCGAATGGCTCGTAAACACTCCAAATCGAAAGAGAATAGATTTTCGAAATTTTAGGAAAATTTTGAACTATTGGGTTTTTGACCCCTTGTGGGGGGGGGGGGGGGAGGGTAGTTGAGGACTCCGAATGGCTCGTAAACACTCCAAATAGTAAACAAGTATACTTAAATTTAAGAAATTTTTCGAAATTAGGGGTTTTTCATTCCCCCCCTCCCCCCTCACCACATTTGATGGAGAAGTAGACTTTGGGTAAAAGTTCCACCATGCCCCGGACACTTTAGTTCGTAATGACTTAATTTTATTACAATTTCCTCCAATGTTTCGAAATTTTGGGGCTTTCACTTTTGGGGAAGGAGGGGGAGGGGTTCAGGACCTCGAATGTTTCGAAACACTCCATCTTGAAAGAACAGATATTTGAAATTCCTGAAATTTTCGAAATTTTTGGGCTTTTGCCCAGATGGTGGCGGGGGGGTTCGAGGACCCTGAATGGCTCGAAAACACTTAAAATCAAAAGAGAAAGATTTTGAAAAAAATTTTAAACTTTCGAAATTTTGGGTCTTTGACCTCTGGGGGGGCAGGGGGGGGGGGGTTGATGTTGAGGACATCGAAAGGCTCGGAAACACTCCAAATCGAAAGATATTTAAATGAATATAAGAATGTATGCATTGACTATACTCCTATATACCATAATAACAATATTGACAAATAGAAAAACTTATTACCTACCTATGAATAATTTTCTAAATTAATTAATAAATAACTCTATGTTTAAGAATTTACGTTCATACTGTAAAAAAAAAATTAGTAGGCCCTACCAACCTATGAATAATTTCGAAGAAATTTATAAGTTTAAGAATTGGGGCGACTGAATTGCGCCCCATTGGAAAGGGCGCCTTTCAGGTTTTTTCAAGCGCACACACAATTCTTTAAATCCTGATAGGCTGCCTTTCCAGAACGAGTTATTAACTGAATTTTAAACCGAAAACAATGCTGAAATGTGCCCCATTGGAAAGGGTGCCTTTCAGGTTTTTCTACATAAGCAAAAGAATTTGTAAAATCCTGATAGGCTGCATTTCCAGAACGTGTTACAGACTTCCTTTTAAGAAAAAAAATATCCTGAAATATGCCCCATTGGAAAGGGCGCCTTTCATGTTTTTCTTCATATGCAAAACAATTTACAAAATTCTGATAGGCTGCCTTTCCAGGGCTTGATTTTTGCTTTGTTATTTGCGGGAAATTATCATGAATTGTGCCCCATTGGAAAGGGTGCCTTTCAGAAATTTTTAGTTTTCGTTAGATCGTTGTGGGCACTGAACTGTGCCCAATCGGAAAGGCCGCCTTTCAGGTTTTTTCCTTGTACGCATACAGTTCGTAAAATCCTGATGGTTTGCCTTTCCAGAGTTGGCTGTTAGCTTTGTTTAAAGCGAAAGAAAACCCTGAATTGTGCCCCATCGGAAAGGCAGCCTTTCGGGTTTTTTCCTTGTGCGCATACAGTTCGTAAAATCCTGATGGGCTGCCTTTCCAGAGTTGGCTGTTCGCTTTGTTTAAAGCGAAAGAAACCCCTGAATTGTGCCCCATCGGAAAGGCCGCCTTTCAGGTTTTTTCCTTGTACGCATACAGTTCGAAAAATCCTGATGGGCTGCCTTTCCAGAGTTGGCTGTTCGCTTTGTTTAAAGCGAAAGAAAACCCTGAATTGTGCCCCATCGAAAAGGCCGCCTTTCAGGTTGTTTCTTTGTGCGCAATCAGTTCGTTAAATCCTTATGGGCTGCCTTCCCAGATTTTTTGGTAATTTTGTGTTAAGCCAAATCAGTCCTGAACAAAATTATACAAATACAATTAAACATTAGATATTACCAGTGGGTGAAATTAATTTTCGGAATAGTATAGACCTCCATTCCTTACAGAATTTTTATTCGCCTGCGCGTAATTGTTACTTTAAGAATTGAGTGCTTCTCTAGTATTGAAGACCAGTAAAATATTACATACTCATTGTTCCGGAAACAACTACTGATGGCTCTAAAAGGAATGCAAAGGATTTCCAGCAATGTAAGTTGATCGTGTGGGATGAATGCACGATGGCACATAATAAGTCTTTGAAGGTGTTAGACAGAACTATGAAAGATCTGCGAAACAATAAAAACATATTTGGTGGAGCGATGATTTTGTTAGCAGGAGATTTTCGTCAAACATTACCAGTGATTCCACGGTCAACGCCAGCGGATGAACTCAGTGCATGTTTAAATTCCTCCATTTTGTGGAAATACGTTAAGATACTTAATTTAAGCAATAATGTGCATGTGGAATTACAAAATGATCGATCTGGAGAAATATTTTCTAAAGAACTAATTGACATTGGTAATGGCAAAAGAACTAATTGACATTGGTAATGGCAAAATCCCTGTAGATATTTTGACTGGCTGCATTTAATTTCCTGTTAATTTTTGTCAGTTTACTGAAACAAAAACCGAGCTCATACAAAAGGTGTTCCCAAAAGTCGCTCAAAATTACAAAGATAATTTTTTGTTGAGCGAACGTGCTATATCAGCGGCCAAAAACACGGATGTAAATGAAATAAACTTCAAAATTCAAAATGAAATTGCCTGTAAATTAAGAAAATACTACAAATCAGTTGATTGCGCATTTAATCAAGATTATGTCAACTTTCCCCCAGAATTTTTGAACTCATTGGATTTTTCAAGATTGCCACCCTATAATCTTCAATTGAAAGAAGGATCGGTAGTAATAATGTTAAGAAATATTAACCCTCCGCGTCTTTGTAACGGTACACGTCTAGAAGTGAAAAATTTACATAACAATGTGAACCAAGCAACAATTATAAAAGGAAAATGTAAGGGAGAAGAAGTGTTGGTACCTCGCATCACAATGGTAACAACTGGCATACCATTTGAAATTAAACGACTAAAATTTCCAAGGCGGCGTGCTTTTGCTATGACTGTAAATAAATCCCAGGGTCAGGCGTTGACTGTTTGCGTCGTTAATCTTGAAAACCCATGTTTCTCTCATGGACAGCTTTATGTCGCCTGCTCCCGCGTTGGGAAACCGTCAGCTTTATTTGTTTACGCGCCAGGCAACCAAACAAAAAATATCGTATACCATAAAGCATTAGAATGAATATCAATACATTTATAAAGAATTGTAGTGTACGAAATAAAAAATTATTTTTGTAAGTAATCGCCGTTTATTGTTGAGAAAAAAATTAACGTGATCACTCAGAAATACATTTCATTTATTTAATTTTTTTTGCCATCTTTTGCCAGAACGTGAATCCCTATTTCCCTTCGTCACGGCAGCACGAGTGAACGTCTGGACCGATTTCGCTACTTCCTTTTTTTTTGTTGTTTGTTATTGTCAGGAGAAGGTTCTTATGAACTTGCGTGGAAAATTAGAAAATTTAACAAAATAAAACTTCGCGCCATTGATAGAGCTGCCTCACATGCTAACGTACTAGATGCGCTGTTACCACTACCAGATATGCGAATAATCAGTCAGTCTTTCAAGGTAGGGAGGTAGGTGGTGGGTAGCTATGTCAGAGTAGGTTCGTAGATAAGTAATATTGGAAAAATTCTAAGGACAGGACAACGTCTGTAGGGTCAGCTAGTATACGAATAGAATTTGAATAAGTATTGCTCACATTGCCACAACTTTTCAAAATGATTGCAATTTATTATGATCGATTTAAAATGATCGAGAAAGTTCTAGAAATTTTCCGAATGATCTGGAAAGTTCCAAAATGAGTGCAATTGATTATGATCGATTTAGAATGTTCGAGAAAGTTCTAGAAAATTTTAAAATGGATGCAATTTATTATAAGCAATTTCAAATGTTCGAGATAGTTCTAGAAATGTCTCTAATGGTCTAGAAAATTCTAAAATGAGTGCAATTTATTATAAGCGGTTTAAAATGTTCGAGAAAGTTCTAAAATATTTGGATTGGTCTGTAAAGTTCCAAAATGTGTACGAGTGTTACTATTGATCTAAAAGATCGAAATCGAAGTGATGCACATCTAAATATTCTAGAGTGATACTGTAAATGTCGGTGTCTGATGGTATATAAACCGAAATTCAGTGACTTTTCGTCAATTCAATCGTGTTTGCAGTCGAGTGAAGATCAATTGGAATCAAGAGTAAACAGTTACAAAAAAAATCAAGTGATTTTCACAAGTGAAAAAGAACAAACTATTTGAATGTTCTGGACTGTTCTAATACTAGAAATTTCGGTCGCTAATGGTATATAAACCGAAATGCAGTGACCATTCGTCAGTGTTATCATTGTAACAATCAAGAGATTTATTTTGTGTAACTTTTTTACATCGTTGTTATATATATACAAAATGCCAAAGCGGAAAAAAAGTATTTACCAAATCTAAAGTGGATTCACAAAGAAGAAAAGTAACACGTCAAAATGAAACAGAAGAACAAAGGGAAAAAACAGCTTTCAAATATTCGTCAAAGCGTGAAAAGACTTATAGAAAATCAAACCGAAGAAGAAAGAGCACCCACTAACAAAGAAACCCGATCCCAAGTGAAATCGATTCGAAATCATCAGTCTGCTGACCAACGTGAATTGGAAAAGAGAAAAAGTAAAGCAACAATGGGCACTCTACGCCAAAAACAAGCTTCTACACATGAGAGTTAAGAACTTCAGGCATTATATTATGAATGCCAAAAAAAAAAAAAAAAATATTTTGACCATCCAAATATTGTCATAGGAAAAATGGATACGATATGCGAGTATTGCCATGCACGGAAATTCAAGGGAGATACTGCTGGTATGTGCTGCTCAAGTGGTAAAGTCAATTTACCAGCATTAAATGTACCACCACCAGAATTACTCGCATATATGAATGGAGAATCACCAGATTCCAATCATTTTCTACAAATTATACGTCGGTACAACTGTTGTTTTCAAATGACTTCATTTGGAGCTACTTTAATATGCCAGGAAGAAAATTTCAGTCCAGTTTTCAAGGTTCAAGGTAAAATTTATCACCGAGTAGGGTCACTCATGCCGATGTCTAATGAGACTCCAAAGTTTCTTCAAGTATACTTTATTGGTAACGAAGACCTTGAAATATATCAACATTGGTCTCACATTAAGAAACTACAACGAGACATTATTCAAAAATTATGTCTACTTCATAATCATTATCACCTAATCAATGTGTTTAAAACTTCTTTAGACCAAATGGTTGCAGACAATCATAGGACTGTCATTCGCGCAGATAAACGACCAGCCGGTCAACACGAACGAAGGTTCAATGCACCTCAAACGAACGAAGTTGCTGTAGTAATTGTTGATAACGAATATAGTCGTCGTGATATTATTATCCAACGCCGAAGTAATCAATTGCAACGTATTGCTGAAACACATCGTAGTTATGATGCACTACAGTAGCCGCTAATTTTTTGGCAAGGTGAGGATGGTTATCACTTTAATATTCAACAAATCGATCCAGCTACATATGTCGAAACTAACAAAAAAGTATCAGGTATGCAATTTTATGCTTATGGAATTATGACGAGAAATGGTGAATATAACCATATTTTACATTGTCAGCAATTATTTCAGCAGTTTATTGTGGATATGTATGCTAAAACTTATATGGAAAGATTAAAATTTATTCGCCATAATCAACGAAAGTTGCGTTCGGATGAATAGGCTACATTCATTTGAACGATGCTATGATGAATGATGGAAACGTCGATAACATGGGAAAATTGGTCATCTTACTATCTACGTTTACCTTAAGTCCACGTCATATGCATGAATATGCTCAAGATGCGATAACTTTGTCAGAAAACACGGCCGACCAGATTTATTTATAACATTTACATGTAATCATTCATGGGTGGAAATAAAAGACGAATTACAATATGGACAGGCGGCCAGTGATCGACATGATATTGTTGCCCGAGTTTTTCGTCAAAAATAAATTAAATTTATTGACGCCATCGTAAAAAATCAAATATTTGGTGCTGTTACCTGCTGGATGTTTTCAATTAAATGGCAGAAACGAGGATTGCCACATTCTCACAACTTAATTTGATTCAAAATAGAATTCAACCGAATCAAATAGATTATATCATCGAGTCTGAGTTTCCAAACCCGGAAGAAGATCCTGATCTTTATAATACAATAGTGATAAACAAGGTTCATGGCCCATGTGGTGAACTAAATAGAAGATCTCCGTGCATGAAAGATGAAAAATGTACGAAACGTTATCCGAAGCCAATTTTGAACGAAACAATCACCGGCGAAGACGGATATCCGAAATACAGACGTCGACCACCAGAATAAGGCGGATTTACAGCTAAAATTAAAGTACGTGGCAATGAAGAAATTCAAATTAACAATCAATGGGTAGTTCCATACAATCAACTTTTATACAAAATGTTTAATGCCCATATCAATGTTGAATACTGTAGTTCTGTCAAAAAGATTAAATATGTGTGCAAATATATTAATAAAGGCAGTTTTTACGGTAACCAAGAAAACCAACATGATGAGATAATACAGTATCAAATGGGTCTTTACATCAATACCAACGAAGTGATTTGGCGAATTTTAAGTTTTCCAATTCACGATCGAGATCCGCTGGTTCTCCATTTATCCGTCCACTTAGAAAATGGACAACGTCTGTTTTTCAGTACAGAAAAGGCACAAAAAGTTGCGACAGAACCACCAACACGAACTTTAACAGCATTTTTCGAATTATGCCAGAAAGATCCATTTGCTAAGACTTTACTTTATTCAGAAGTACCAAGATATTATACATGGAATACAACAAGTAAACAATATAATTCTCGAAAACGTGGAATGCCAGTAAAAGGACATGATGGAGTATTCAAGAGTAACACAATAGGACGAGTCTACACAGTGTATCCAAGAAACGCTGAATGTTTCTATCTACCTTTATTACTACACACTATTAGTGGCCCAACGTGATTTGAAGACCTAAAAACTATCAATGGTTACATTTGTGAAACGTATCGAGAGGAATGTCAAAGATTAGGCCTACTAGAAAACGATAATAATTGGGCGTTAGCTATGAACGAAGCAGTCCAAATGGCAACAGCGAAACAAATTCGTGAGCTATTTGCAATTATATTAACTACATGTATTCCTTCTAATCCAAATCGACTATGGCTTAAATATCGAGAATATATGAGCGATGACATCTTGGCTGAAGTACGACGACAAAACACGGACTTAGAAATTAATTTCAATGAAGAAATTTTTAACAAAGCTTTGATTTTGATAGAAGATAAATGTTAAACAATATCTAACCAAACGTTAGTACAACTAGGTGTTCAATCTCCTAAACTAAGTCATTTGGATGCTATGAACAGTGAATTTTTAAAAGAAACAAATTATAAAATCGTCGAATTGGGGCTTTACATCCAACACAACAAACCCTTATTAATTTAGAGTCAAAAATAGTCATATGATATAATAATGTATTATTACAGAAAACAGCAAGGTGGCATAATATTTTTAGAGGCACCTGGCAGCACCGGGAAACATTTTTGATCAATTTAATTCTAGCTGAAATCCGTGCAAATAAAGAAATTGTTCTCGCCCTAGCATCATCGGGGATAGCGGCTACACTCATGGATGGTGGACAAACAGTGCATTCTGGTTTGAAATTACCATTAAATGTAGCTGACTATGAATTTCCGGTATGTGACATCACAAAATCATCAGCACGTGGACAAATATTGAAACATAGTCCAGGAAAGATATGAAAAAAAACATGGACAAATTGCAAGAAAAGGTTTTTTACATCAAAATTCGCACAAAAATTCGTAGAATAACATATCCAAAATCCCTGGAAATCCACTATTTTTGGTACCTTTTTTCCGGGGTTTTGTCCCGGAAAAACGCGAAAAAAAATAATAACTCAAAAACGGTGCATCTGACAACAAAACCCGTGAAGACAAAAATTAAAGAACAATAACTTTTCCATAACATATCCAAAGTTCAAACAAATCCACTTATGAATTCTGCTTGGTTTTCCGGGATTAGTCCCGGAAAAAAGTATTAAAAATGAAATAAATCGAAAATTGTGCACTTTACAGCATAATGGTTTAGGAAAAAGATAAAGTAAACAATGTTTTTCATGATATATTAGAATTTCACACAGATCAACATTTAATTGTTTTTTTTTTGTTTTCCAGTAAATGTCCCGGAAAAAAGTTATCAAAAGAGAGAAAAAAACTGAAACCGTGCACCGAACTTCAAAATGAATCGTGAATTAAATATAATTGACCTTTATCACAATTACGGATTAGCAACTACTGTATTTGATGGATATGGGAAAACTCACAGTACTAAAGACACAGCACACAAGATTATGGAAGAACAAGAGGTAATGCATCACCTGTAGTTGAATTCACAGGAGAAATGCAACTATCACTCCGTAAATATATGTTTCTTTTGAAGGATCGAAATAAAGGACAATTTTTAAGGTTATTAGCTATACATGTACGCGAAGCAGAATGTCCTGTTGTCGAAGCACCAGGTGATGCAGATATTTACATTGTCCAAGAAGATCTAAAATGTGCAAAAGAACATTTGACAACATTTATAGGAACAGACACAAATTTACTTGTCCTTTTACTCTACTACATTGACCCACAATCACATAACTGCTTGTGTTTAAAAAGTGAACAAAGGCAGAAGAAAACATATCACATTAAGGAGCTAAAGCTGAAGCTCGGTGATGAAATTTGTAGTAATATTATTTTCTGCCATGCATTCATGGGATGTGACACAACATCACACACAGCCTATATGGTATAGGAAAAGGGAAAATAATGGATCTGATCCAGAATGACAGTGCCTTCAGGCAACTTGCGAAAGTATTTTCAGATAGTATTCCCAGTGTGTCAAAAGAAGACATTGTAAAATCGGGAGAACAGCTGCTAGTACGCCTGTACAATGGGTCGAGAAGTGACACACTCGACACTTTGCGTTTTAAAGTGTTTAGTGAGAAAGCAGCTACTAGTTCCAAATGTGTACAACCAGGACAGTTACTTCCAACTAGTTCTTCAGCTCGTTTCCATTTCTTAAGGGTTTTCTATCAGATACAAGAATGTAAGGGGATTAAGATGAATCCAGAAGAATGGGGATGGAGAAAATGTGGCCACCTTCTCTTGCCAATTTCAACAGACAAGCCAACAGCTCCGGAATGCCTTTTGAAGGTAATCAGGTGCACTTGAAAGGAAGATGGTTGCGGTGCATCCAACTGCAGTTGTAGGAAACACGGCATCACATGTTCTTCGGTTTATGGAAACTGTCATGGATCAACCTGTAAAAACCGGCGTGAATTACCTCACGAGGAATGCAATTACTGTGACGGCTTTTAAGGTACGGTGTTCCTACATATCCATGCATGTTTATTTAGTATTGTGTGTTGCAGATTGCATCCCAATGTGTATAATTTTTCTATTTCTTCTCGAAACAGGTCACTGGAAATATTGTGTAAATTTAATTGTATGGTATGTTTTGTGAGAATGGACGTGTCGAAATTTTCTTTCAAACGATAAGCAGTTGAAATGAGCCTGTTTTTTTTTTCTGGAAAATAATTTTGGTAGATTTCAAAAACGTTTTAACACATCACTAACTGAAAAAGGAATGTAATTTAAGTGACTTTAAAATTTTGTATGGAAAATGAATATTGTTCGGATCTGACATAATTTGACATGGGATACAATTCTTTCTGTTAATTAGCCTACATATTCAATACTTTTTCCGTGGCCGAAAAAAAATAAAAACTATTTACCAGATTTCAGTGAATTAAGGATCTAGTAAAGGAAATCTTGTGTGCTTCTGTTTGTCCCACCAAAACTTTTTCAATACGATGTCCCGATTCGTTTTATTGAATTTTAAAGATTTTCCAGGACGAGTAAAAAAAAATCTATATACATATGATAATATATATATATATGGGAAGATTTTGGTGAATTAAAATTATATTTAATACAAAAAAAAATGTATTTAATTTTTGCCACGACTTTCTTTGATGTACGATACAATGTTATCGTTTTGTCTTTTTTTATTTCAGGAAATTTTCTGGTAAACCAAAAACCTATTTTGTGTTGATATTTGTGAATTTGTAATATTGTCACGTCTCACTTTCAGGGGGGGGGGGGGGGGGGGGAGAATCGTAGCTCTTTACATAGAAACAACTCGCTTGGCATCAACTAGTCTTAACTTCATAAAATACTTTACTGTACCTAGGATCATAGGTTCGTCATCCTGTACAGGATGTCTGGTGAGAGCTGAACTAAGGAGATTTTGCAAAATAACATAATACTAAATTAAAATGATTTTATTCTTCACGTCAAATAGTCAACATCATTTTTAAAGAACATTTAAATAGCGGGATTACAATTTAAAACAATAATCTCTTCATTACTTCCTTATCGATTGAACGACCTTTACAAGAGAGAAAGAGAGAACTTCACTAAACTCTTCCCTAATTCTTCCGAATACATCAAATCATAATTAATACTTAAAATTAAAACAAAGATAAGTCCATACTCACATTTTCCGAAAAGCCTTTCTTGATCGATTACTTAAAACTAACGTAGGGGCCTCTCTTGCCCTTGAAAACCCGAACGAACATTACATTTTAAAAATTAGAACTAAACGACTAGTGACGAGGGCCATAGCCTCCGCCCGAAAGCTTGAAGACGACTACATTATGACCTAACTTAAACTACATTACGAATTAAACAACTCGTGGCCACAGGTGAGACGCATAGCCTCCGCCTGAGTGAGCCTGAATTCCTACATCACGAACGAACTAACAACTCGTGGCCACAGGTGAGACGCATAGCCTCCGCCTGAGTGAGCCCCGAGCTACCCATCACTTGCGCTTAAATTCGCGCGCCCTGCCGCGCCTAGCATAAAAACCGCTCGTTATTGAAGCCAAATTTACTAAACAACTAACTAGAACATCTGGGAAGACTACCCCCCTCTACCCCGACGTGCAGGCCACACCGCGCGGCTTGTTACGACAGATTATCTTGTAGCTTTATAGAAAATAATCATATTATAGATTATGTATGTTTACTTAAAGACTACTCTGGATATAATCCTTTTTATAAGGTTTGCAAGAGTAGTTTATTTATATTTATTGCACACATGATTATATTTTTAACACACATATATATATATATTATATAATATAATACAGTTTATATTATATAATAATTCATATCCTTTTAGCTTGCTTATACAGGTTTCCAGGGCGTTATTCTGTCATAATTCTTATTCTTATTTTCAAAGAGAGATCTGGTGTATATTTTTAATTCTCTTATTCTTAATTAATTCTTTTCAGTTCATTTATCTAATTTGATATAATATTCCGACTGTTCGATTACACTATACACAAGAAGAACAGCCAAAGAAACTTGTGTAGGAGATTCAAAGAGTTATTTTATTTTTCTGTAGTAAGTTATTCCGTATCGGAAAGCAGATCTTCCATCAGAGATTGTTCGTGCATCCAACTATCGAAACGCTCCAGTCTCTTGGATACTTCAAAGGTGTAATTTCTCCATATGTCATAAGTCTTCTTATCTCTCACAATTTGATTAATATCCTTAATATCAACATCCTCCATAGCCATCTTCCTTGTGTACTTGTTTCGTATGTCTTCTATTTTAACGCAATCATTTAGAACATGCTCTACTGTGTCTTCTTCCATGCACACAGGGCACATAGGGCTTTCCACTAAGTTAAAAGAGTTTAATTTGTGTTTAAAATTCCCGTGACCTGTTAGGAATTGTGAAGTGTAGTGGTCAGTACTTATCCATGAAAATTTCATCCGTTCTTCTATTGAAGGGAATATATTGTGTGTATGCCTTCCCTTGTCAGAGTTTCGCCACCTTTCTTGCCAGATTTCAATATTTTCTATGTGAATTCTGCGATATTTTGAAGCAGTGTATTCCTTGTTCATCTTTAATATCACAACTTTTGCTCTTTCTTGTATTAGTAGGTCTATAGGTAAGGCTCCAGCGATAACCTGCAGTGCTTCTAAAGACGTAGTTCTGTAGCTTTTTGTTACAGCAATTAGAGCTGTTCGTTGGGATGAGTTTAACCTTCTTCTTACATGTGAATTGCGTAGTAGTTCATACCAGACTGAGCAAGCATAGGTAAGTATGCCCAGGTATACTCCATTGTACAGTGTTGTCATAGTATTAGTGCTCAATCCTACATTTGTAGGTTTATGACTCCTTATTTTTTGCATTAACAGTAGGGCCTTTTGTGATGCTTCTTGTATGTGTTCTTGGTATCCTGTTCCCGTTGTGATTTGTACCCCTAGATACTTAACTTTTTGTTTTATCTTCACTATTCGTTCTTGAAATCTTATTAAAGGTGGTCTGTCTTTATGTAATTTTCCCTTTAGTAATACGCCTTCAGTTTTTTCAGATGATATAAGAAGTCGGACACTGCTTGCCCAGGTGTTGATAGAGCGTAGAATAATTTCTGCTGTCTGCTCTAATTCGTAGCGTGAAGTAGCGGGTATAATGAGCAAGCCATCATCTGCATAGCCATATATAATGTTATTTACTGGTAACTCAATTTTCAGAAGCTCATCAAATATTATATTCCATAGTAGCGGACCAAGGACTGAACCCTGAGGACAGCCCATGGAGAGCTTCTTTTCCACAACTATGTGGCCCAATCGACATTCACACTTTCTATCTTGCAGAAAGCCCCTTATGGCGGCATACAGGTTCTTAGGTGTGTTAAGATTCTTTAAGCGCCATAATACTTGAGGCCACCAAGCGTGGTCGAATGCTCCTGCTATATCTATCGTCACTCCAAGCACATATTTTTCTTGTAGGTTTTTAATATATTGATTTACATCGTATAGCGCTTTTTCTGTACTATACCCTCTTCTGAAGCCATACTGCTGTTTATCTATTCCCTGTATTACTTCCAAATAAGCTGTTAGTCTTGCATTAATGAGCCGCTCATAAATTTTTCCCATGTTAGGCAGCATAGTTAAAGGCCGGTATGACTTAGTTAATTTCGGGTCCTTAGCATTTCCCTTGTATATGATTTTGAGAACTCCTTCCTTCCATATTTTTGGAAATGTTCCTGAAGATAAGCATAAATTATACAGATGTAACAGTACTTCCTTGATTCGAGGGTAAGCTCGCCAAATTAACTCAGTTGTTATATTATCTTTACCTGGTGCTTTTCGTGGTTTTAACTCTTTAATGATCTTGTCAAGCTCTTGGATGGTGAAAGAAACTGTGTCTTCTGTATCAGGCAGTTCTTTCATCGCTTCTCTCTTCATCTTTTGAATATTCGTATCTTCATCTGGGTTGTCATTAGGTAGTAAATCATGTAGAATAGTTTCCAAATTTTCTGTAATGTCAGTAATTTGTCTATTTGCCATCATCATCCCAGGGATTTCAAAAGAACTTCGTACTTTGCCAGCCATCACCTTGTACACATATCCCCAAGGGTCCATATTCCCCTTGTTAAGGACAAGTTTTTCCCAGTATACCTTCTTCTTTAATAAAATATCTTTCTTATATTTCTTTCTCCTTATTCTGTACTGTTGTAAAATTAAAAGTTTATAAAATCCATTTGCCGCTCTCTTCATGATTCTTCTTAGTCTTTCCAGATCTCTTCTAGTTTCTTCTAATTCAACATCCCACCAGGGATTTCCAGGAATAATTTTCGTTTGTTTCCTAAAGCATTTCTCACAGATATTCTGTAATATAATTGTTAATCTCATGGCGAGTGCTTCTGCGGAGTTATATACATCTTCTTCATGTGATAATTCATTTATTTTGCTTGTTATTAATTCATCAAACTTCTTCCAATCCGCGTTCTTATGTATGTACCGTGGACTTATTATTATGGGAGGCATCTCAGTTCTTTGCAATTGGATTTCATAAGTCATCAATCTGTGGTCACTTGAACTGTCCAGATGAATCTTCCATTCATTGACTCTTTCTTTCATGTTGTTATCAGTCAATGTCACATCAATGAAAGTCTCAGTATTAGTTGCTGGTGATAGATATGTTCCTGTTAATGGATCATCATTAATAACATATAGATCTCTTTCCATGATAAAAACGTTCATGATCTCACCTTTTTCGTCATTCACTGGTGAATTCCAAAAAGAAGATTTTGCATTTGTGTCTGCACCAATTATTATATTTTCATGTCCAATTGTATCCAATATTGAATTAAGCTTATCAATATGTACTTCAATAGGATCTGAGAATTGAAAATAGGATGAGATAACGTATATTTTCATCATCCTCATCTGCATGATCATGCAAACATGATGTTCATTAGAAATGCCGGAGAGTAACATCGTAGTTAGAGTTTCATTTCTAATCCAAATTGCCGATTTCGGATTATCTCCTATTGCATATATTAAACCATGGATTCCTGCAACTTGCCCACGTAATACATAGGGTTCTTGTAATAAGATCACATCAAGCTTCATTTTTTCTGCAATCTTATTTAATTCAGCACTGACAACAGCTGAACGTTGTGCGTTTAGTTGCCCTATTTTTATGTTATTTTCATATTTCACCATAATTAGTTCTTTCTATTTCTCTTTCGTAAGCTCTCTTATAGGCAGGGCAATCAGTGCTATCTACCCTATGCTCGTGTGGTTTATTCTCTCGTCTGCAATTTGCACACTTATTTCCTTCATTTTTCTTACTACATTCTGTATACTTATGCCCATCAAGTCCACATATAGAGCAGATAGTTTTGCTTTTACATTTATGTGCGGGGTGTCCGTAATTCTGACAGTTGAAACATCTAGTTATTGACACAAAATCCCTAATTTTACATGCAGAAAAGCCAATATACATATGTGTTCTGCTTAGCAAGATATTCCTTATTTTAGGTGTGCATTCAATGACAAGGTGCACTGTTTCTTTATTATCCTTTCTGCCGCGTCTTGTTCGCACCATGAAACCAGCTCTGAACTCCTCCAGTGAGACTTCATCTGCGCTCAGATTCTGAGCAAATATTGTGCCAGCTATATCAGGGTTATCGAACTCCCTAGGCACGTCGTACATAATAACTTTCGGGCCCTGCTTTGTAGGGCGCTCAGTACGTAGTCCTAGTTTAGATATTTTCTCATCTTTTTGCAGTTTTTCAATCGTGCTGGAGTCTTGTGCTTCGATTATGATTCCTCCTTTCGAAATTTTCCTTATTCCTTTGAATTTCAGCCCATTCTTTATTGGATCAATGTTCTTTAAGATCTCTCTTTTGGTGGTGTCACTTGTTTGAGTTTCGTCACTTGGCAGGACAATCAGCAACTCCTTCTTCTGTTTAGGTATGATCTGTTGACGAGTAGTCCCTCCAATTTCAGCTGCACTTGTTACTTCCGCATACGTCTTCCTTATCACAGGGCCTTTACTTAATTCTATCCCCTTTATCACTCCGTTAAGCCGGGAATTGTCTATCAGAACCTTATCTAATAGGCCTTTTAGCTGTGTTACTCTGGGCAGAATATAGTTTGTAGATGCTTTGTTAACCTTAGATATCTCTGTGGTCGTGTAGGTGGTTAGCTCAATTATTAATTTTTCAGCACATGAAAGCACCTCCTGTTCATCCCATTTAGGGTTTATCACAAACTCTTCAATCGATTCTTCCTTCTCAGCCGTAGTTTTGTCTTTCCTGAAGATTTCCCTTATCATCATTTTAACTATAGTAGGGTCTTGTTCACATATTATGGGACCAACAGATAGCAGCCATTTTCTTTCAGTTAAATTTGGTACTGGTTCCTTAGCCCAGTTTACTTTCTTATCCAGCAATTTGTCAACCAGTATGGTCACTCTCTTCAAGTCCAATCCTCTGTCCTTAGTGTAATCCGTCAAAAGGGTTTTCCTTTCGGACCAGTCTCCTTCTATTGGATGTTTAACTGCCTCTTGCAAATCTTCATGCCAATGCTTTCGATCCATCGTAGAACCAGCGGGCTCACACTGTCTAATCAGTACTATTGACTGTCTGGCATGCGTTAAAGCAGGAGGCTATCACCCCAAGCCAGCTGCCCTCTTAGCCGCTGTTGGTCTTATAGCAGCACACAGAAAAAAAACCCGGCTGACTGATAGCCAACAGTCGTTGCCACCCACGGACCAACTTTGAGGTGGGGCAGTGCCCGATACCCTTTAACCTCTCTCCAAGAAAATTTCAATTCCAATTCCAATTCAATGCTCCCATTCACACCAAATCAGCAAAAAAGAACGCAGTTGATTATGCAAACCTTTGCGTAAACAACCACGAACGCCCACTCAAGACAAGGTGCAAAATGGGGGGTTTAGCTCGAGGTATAGAGTATGAGCCCAGTGGGAGATACCCCGAGAAAACGACAGCGCGCCCCAGTAACTGCGGCCCGTGGCCGCGCCAGCGCGCGGCCGAACAAACAAACAAACAAAATTCTGCAAGCCCGCAGCGCGCCGCGCCGGCCCCGTGCCCCAATTACATGGTCACGCCACTTGCGCTGACGAGTGAACAGAGCAGCCAGCCCAGAGTCCCGTCAGTTAAGTCCCTAAATTTGATTTCAACAACCCTGCAAAATTTCAACCCGCGACATAACCCTCCTCTCACAGAGCTCGAGCCCCATCGAGCTTCCTCAAAATTACAAATTGTATTTCTCCATCAAACCATAACTATAAATTCCTCATTTCACAAAAATAATAATTTTCTTAGTTCCTTACTGTCTGAACATACATCTAGATTCTGCACAAGATCATTTTAAACAATTATTCATTAAAATAAAAATGTAAAACTTTTATCTGGTTTGTTCTCACAGGAACCTTTAGAGGCTCGAGTTCTCAATTCAAAAAAAATTGTTTGTTAGTGAAGCTCTCTTTACAAATTAAATTAATTTACGTAGTTCTCAGTATTTGTTAAACAATGTGCAAATTCTTGATAATTATTATTATTTTTTTTTCTGTTTATCATAATATTTCTTTCGTTCTTCAAAAAAAAATTAAGTGTCCTTACAAGTGTGTCAAAGTAATTAAACTCTTATCTCGTGAAGGTTGGTGCAACTCCTCGAAGTCAGTGTTGTCGAGAAGATTAGCTCCCTGGGCTGGCCATCAGCAAACACCACTCAACTCCAACAGCTACTGGACTGGCTTCCAGGGCAGCTCACAGCTTCTCCCCACATCTGCTTCGGAGTTGTGCCATCCTCATCACGAACAGATAAAAATTCTGAAACATCATCAACAGGCATTACCAACACGTCTTACAAATACCGAACTGACATCTAAACTGCAATCGATGGGCAAGGATGCATACACACAAAAAAAAAATTAATTAATTCCACTGCTAACATAAAGTATCCCACCCTTAGCATAATCTAATCAGGAAAATAATTTCATAGGAAAAACTTAAGGAAGGGAAACATGACCTCCAATGATTTTCCCTAACTCTTGACTCTTGATCTTCTCAAGACAGCAAATAGTCCCCACAAAGTAACTGGGTTGAAGGTCACTTCACATGACCCACCCATAACCTCTTCTACTCTTCTTTTCTTCTGGGGGCAACCACAATGCCCACCAATCTCTCTCCATGGTGCCGAACCAGCTATCCCATGAGAGTAAAACACGAAGTCAATAATAGAAGCTCAGAGGGGAAACACCACTCTCTGGCTTGTCGAGTCATAAAACAGCGTTATCTTCTTCTTCTTCCAAGTAAAAATATCTGATTAACCTTGCTTCTATTTTTCCAAACAATAAAAGTTCATCAGGTATCTTCATGAAAAAAAACATTCTAACTAATAATAAGTATTCTTTTTCTTCTTCTTTTTTTTTGTTAGATGTAATAGAAGGCCATGTTAGGGAGGTTATAGGGAAAAAGAGTGGCCAATTCCCACCCCATCACCCACCTAGATCATGACTAATTAACTTTTAAACTTTCTATTTCAAACAAATTAAAAAAAAAATTTTATTCAAACTTTTAAATTATAGCTACTTTTCCTTCATAACCTCAAAAGCAAATCAATAATTCTAACTGAAATTGTGATTTACTGCATCCTTCTTCCATCCGATCAGTTTGTTTATAACCTTTCTTGTAAAGTATAAAATTTTCAAACATTACTAATTCAAAAAAATTTTAAATTCTGGTGTCCTTTGAGTTAAAATTAAATTTACTATTTCTTAGCTTGAAATAATTAAAGTTTTCAGAACCATTTCATTGTCTAATTCACAACACTTAAAATCAACTCAAAAACAAATCATCAAAATCAATAAGATCATCTGACCTACCTATCAGTACTGTGAACTTGAACTGTTCGTACACATTTATACTAAGCTATGGTATTTAAATTCCAACCTAAACAAGGTTAAAAAAAAAACTCCTTATCCCTCTGTAAATAAAGAAAATTAACTTTAAAAATTAAACTTAATGTATTAGTTATTTTTGACAGCTATCACAACTCACTAGTTCCATTACATTACTATAACCTAAAAAGTTCTGTAAATAATGTTTATAACAAAAAAACTCCAGTTAAGTACTGTCTTCCATAAAAAATAAAATTTTACATGACCTTATTAATCTTCAAGTCCATGGCTGCCAGCTTTCTCTTCTCTTGAATCTTCAGTCTTGGTTCTTGTTTCTGAAATCTTGCATCTTATCTCTCGAACTCTTGCAATCTTGTATACTGTATTGCTGCTCAGCTCATCTTAAGGTATCTGTAATAGTTGCAAATACATGTTAATTTAAATTACATAATTCCTGTTCTTTGGTCCTAAAAAAATTGTATTATTAGTACACATTACCCTGAAACAACATTATTATTTATTGTTTATTATTAAAAAAAATTTCTTTACCATAAAATACTCTTTTTTTTTCTATTTAGGCCTACTTATTTTCCTTCTTCTCAATTACATTCTGCTTCAAATGTTAATCTTAACTGAATCCTACCATCTATTTATTATTCATTACCTACATTATTTATGTTACCCTAAAATTCCCATAAGTTTCCAATACTTCCTATCAAAGACATTCTTAAAAAAAAACTTTCTTATGACTCTTAACTTAACACAATAAACTAACTTTTACTCTAGACTTATAACTTATTATTCCTTCTTAGTTACTTACTTCCTATATGTAAACTTTAGTACTTAAAAATTATTAACTATTTCTCTCTACCTCTTAATCTCTTTCAATTATTACAATAATAATGTTACTTTGAATTTTTAAACTTTCTTCTTTCCAATTAAATTAGACATCTCATAACAATAAAAATTCTGCCTATACTCTTCTTATGGGTGTACAACCCAACAACAAAATTCCAAATTCTCAAGTTTCCTTATATTTAAATTATGCAATGCACATAACCTCTGTGGTGCCTGTACCCTTTTTGGCCTACCACCTTCTCCTCTCACATCATGACAACTCTTATTCCTCGGGGTCTGTATTCACTGTTACAAATCAAATTTCTCAAAAAAATTAAAAAAACAAATTTATTATTTTAAGAAAACATAAATTAACATTGAATTTACTATGGAGCCTGGAAATTCAAATGTCCCACAGCAGCTAACATGACTAAATCCCATGGAACCCCAGGTTTACCTAACCTGTGCCCAAAAATTTAAGCATACCAGGCTTTCCCTGCACTGGTTTTACAGCATCACACACTATTTAGGGCCCCTGATCTGCCATCAGTCCCAAGGAGTTTTCCCACAACCCCTCTCTACACAAGCGCCTACCGCATTCCTCTCAATTGGCTATCGGTTTTACGGCATTCTTTTGGGATCCGACCATCAAGTTAGGGCTAATCTAACACTAAACCTCCATACTTCCAAACAATAAAAATCAATTAAATTTTCTCTGTAATTTCTTAAAATCAAAAATAAAAATTATTCAAACATGCCAAAGAAACTTAAAAAAAAATCATAATCTTATCTTCAAACCATTAAAATTAAAATAAATAGATTACTCTGTTTTCTCCTTAATAACTGTAAACTGTCAACAAATATCATGTCATGAATTTAACTATGCTTACTGACTCTAAATCATAAAATCTCATTCTTCCTAATTAATAAACAACCGATTTCCTTGAAATCTCACTGTATCTCTCATACTCAAACTCTACTGGCTGAATATCTCAATAAATTCAAAAACAATTATCTAAACTCTTAAAGAAATTCCTCCCCAATTATTCAAACTTCTTCACATTATTTTATTTCATTACTTAAAACACCTTACTCAAAAAAAATTAATTAATTCCCTTCCATTATTATTTGACAGAAAAAAACTTTCTCATTAATTAATTCATTAAAATTCAATTTCACACTTAGGCAAGTACACTAACTCTCTACAGCAATGTTTCTCATTTCCCTCCTTCCTAACTGAATCCAATCTTACTTAACCTAGGGACATTACCTCCGGAACAAACCAAAATTTCACTGTAGTGCCTCTCTGCTATAGGCCCACTACACAGCAGGGGACTCTAACCCCACCAACAAAATTCATTGAAATGGTACCCTATCCCATACAGGATAGCCACTTCGGTACTACCATGGGGAACTCCTGCCCCAAACTCACAACTCTCAGGATTCTCCTGACCCTTATTTCACGTAGCCAGCCCATCTTCTATGGGTCTGCTCTACAATCCCTACTTCCCAGGGACACAACACCTCGCCTTAGGGTCCCTCGCCCTAATGAAAACATTAATTTTGTCTCTCTGTTCCTTTGGAGTAAATTCTCTCTACACACAAAAACTATCCTTCCCAATTGTCTCAATGCTTATCCCTTTTATAGTGTACCTCCTTATTAACTGGT
The DNA here is from genome assembly GCF_032445375.1 of Bacillus rossius redtenbacheri. Classification (NCBI taxonomy): domain Eukaryota; kingdom Metazoa; phylum Arthropoda; class Insecta; order Phasmatodea; family Bacillidae; genus Bacillus; species Bacillus rossius. Next base: position 183,310,562 of record NC_086330.1, on the reverse strand, counting down.
TACAAATCCCAAAAATATATTTTTAAAACAAAGGTAGAATTTAACTAACAAAAACATAAACAACTTACAACGAAACACTTCTAGCCTATACAACACATCCTTCTTAAAATAAATTACTTACATACTGAAAGTTCCTCTTCTCCTAAAACACTCTTAAATTTAAATTATTAAATAATAGTCTATTTTCTTATCGCTAAGTTACCGTACAGCTGATCAAAACAAGGTCGCCTGTCCACGTCTCCGTACGAGCCCGTGACATCACCGAATTCCATCAGGTGCGCCAACCCTCGCTTGCGGTTCCTCCGTTTACCGCTAGGTCTCAGCACCTCCCCGTCACGTGTTCACTCTGCCACGTCCACTGACGTGTCGTTCTGAAACAACTCTCAACATTTTTATAATTAAAACAAAACATCACTATAAATTCTATAACTCTCTTTTAAATAAACTCTCGTTTTCTTTTAATTCCTTTCTAACGTTTATCTTTCCCGCTCGGCTGATTTAATTCGTACGTCTCGTCTCCTACGCGCACGACAACAAAACAAACTTCACTTGAACATAATTCCTATTTACGAAAAACTTTATTTTAAATTATAATTCTCTTAACCTACAATCTTAAAATTAATTACACTTAAATTAAACCACTTGCATTATCTCTAATAAGCATTTAAATTATAATGTATTCTCCTCACGTAATATTCCCCGATAAACTCAACGACTTAAAACAACTTATCACTGTAAACTTTTACCTTACAAGTATACTCAAATAAACATCTGTTACGTCAAAAAAAATAATCTCAAAGACGTCCTCCACTTAGATTAAATTCCGTAATCCTCTCCTCAAGTAAACTCTTATTAACCTGCTATCAGAAGCTGAAACTAACTTAATAATAAACATTAAATCTCCCACTCTCTCCAGAAACAGAACCTATCCGGCGAACTCCACCATTTATGTCACGTCTCACATTCAGGGGGGGGGGGGGGGGGGAGAGAATCGTAGCTCTTTACATAGAAACAACTCGCTTGGCATCAACTAGTCTTAACTTCATAAAATACTTTACTGTACCTAGGATCATAGGTTCGTCATCCCGTACAGGATGTCTGGTGAGAGCTGAACTAAGGAGACTTTGCAAAATAACATAATACTAAATTAAAATGATTTTATTCTTCACGTCAAATAGTCAACATCATTTTTAAAGAACATTTAAATAGCGGGATTACAATTTAAAACAATAATCTCTTCATTACTTCCTTATCGATTGAACGACCTTTACAAGAGAGAAAGAGAGAACTTCACTAAACTCTTCCCTAATTCTTCCGAATACATCAAATCATAATTAATACTTAAAATTAAAACAAAGATAAGTCCATACTCACATTTTCCGAAAAGCCTTTCTTGATCGATTACTTAAAACTAACGTAGGGGCCTCTCCTGCCCTTGAAAACCCGAACGAACATTACATTTTAAAAATTAGAACTAAACGACTAGTGACGAGGGCCATAGCCTCCGCCTGAAAGCTTGAAGACGACTACATTATGACCTAACTTAAACTACATTACGAATTAAACAACTCGTGGCCACAGGTGAGACGCATAGCCTCCGCCTGAGTGAGCCTGAATTCCTACATCACGAACGAACTAACAACTCGTGGCCACAGGTGAGACGCATAGCCTCCGCCTGAGTGAGCCTGAATTCCTACATCACGAACGAACTAACAACTCGTGGCCACAGGTGAGACGCATAGCCTCCGCCTGAGTGAGCCCCGAGCTACCCATCACTTGCGCTTAAATTCGCGCGCCCTGCCGCGCCTAGCATAAAAACCGCTCGTTATTGAAGCCAAATTTACTAAACAACTAACTAGAACATCTGGGAAGACTACCCCCCTCTACCCCGACGTGCAGGCCACACCGCGCGGCTTGTTACGACAGCGCGCCCAAGTAACTGCGGCCCATGGCCGCGCCAGCGCGCGGCCGAACAAACAAACAAACAAAATTCTGCAAGCCCGCAGCGTGCCGCGCCGGCCCCGTGCCCCAATTACATGGTCACGCCACTTGCGCTGACGAGTGAACAGAGCAGCCAGCCCAGAGTCCCGTCAGTTAAGTCCCTAAATTTGATTTCAACAACCCTGCAAAATTTCAACCCGTGACAATATATTATGAAAATCGTTGTGTACTTTAACTTTGTCCTGAAACATTTTGCTGTAAAATGCGCCATTTTCAATTTATTTCAATATTTTAGGTTTTTCCGGGACGAATCCAGTAAACAATATAGTAGTTATTAGTGGATTTCTGTACATTTTTGATATGTTATGATAAATTTTTCTCTCTTTAATTTTAGTGTCTATACCTTTCGTAGAATGCACCGTTTTCCAGTTATTAATTTATTTCGCATTTTTCCGGGACAAATCCCGGAAAAAACTTTACCAAAATAAAGTGGATTTCGGTGGATTATGGATATTTTATTCTACGAATTTTTCTGCAAATGTTGATATAATAAACCCTTTTCTTGTAATTTGTCCATAAATCGACCCCTTTTTCTCATAAAATGCCTGGACTAACAGTGCAAAGCCATTATATGGGACGAAAGCACAATGGCCCATAGAAAATCACTAGAAGCACTCAATAGAAAACTTCAAGATTTACGCGACAACACGAATATAATGGGAGGTGTGTTGTTAATACTATCAGGTTGACGCCAACCGTTAGTGCTCCTCGAATCCACGCAGACCGCTATGGCGCGTCGCCGCCTCGCCCCGAGCGTGTGCGACGTGAACGCACCTGGGTGCAGGGTGGTGCAACGCCTCGGAACATAAGCTGCCCCGCCTAATCGACTGTCGCCCGCGTGATAGTCGACCACGGGGGTACTGTGAGGTGACCTGATTATCTGGACTTTGTAATTAACTTTCAGCACTCTTGAAAACGATCTTAATTGAGTAACAGCTATGGTTAAATGTTATTTGTAATTCTGGACTTTAGCGCGATCAGGCGGCATGCATGGCCCGGGATTACTTTTGCACACGACAGGTTTTCGCGGGAGCGAGGCTGGGGAGTCGTGCGGACGCCACAGCCATCGCCAGTTGATCACCGCCCTCCAAGGAGACTAGTCGCGGGTCGCCCGCGGAGCCTCTCGACCTCCGCCCTTGCCGTCCCTACCGGAATTGCGTGAGTTTTTAAACCCGTCAGCTCCGAGCCTCACGGAGAGCCCGGCTAGTCGACCTGAGTTCACCGATAGCCTTACTTAATTTGAGCTCATCACCAGAACTCCCCGTGTTACGTGGATCCTTGAACTGTGTGTATAAATTCCGGAACTGTTTAAGATTAGTGTAGTGTGAAGTGTGCACGGAACATTAGGGTAGCGCGTCACAAGTTTATCAGAAACGTGGCCTGTAGAGCCCCACTCCCAGTAAGCGGACCATGCACGACGCAGTGCATGTATAGCGTGCCTTGTAATAAAACACTCTAAATTGAGCCTCCGCGTATATGTTACAACGCCCGTAGCATAGCGTCCCTGGTGGCTAAAACAGCCGGGGGTAACTCTGACAGAACGACCCTTACTGCCTGCCGGCCACGTGGCGACGTCACGCCCTGAGCCAAGAGTCTCGACTACGCAATAGCACGTAGTTAATATTGCTAGTTGGCGCCCAAAATTAACACCACACCCTTAATATCATCTCGGCAGAAGGCAGAAGGCGTCAAGGTGATTTTCGTCAAACGCTTCCTGTCTATCCAAAATCGACGATGGCAGATGAAATTATTGCTTGCTTAAAGAAGTCGTCCATATGGGAACACGCAAAAATAATCAAATTAACAACGAACATGAGGGCGCACATTTCAGGCGATGAAAAGGCACAAGAATTTCCTGAAAAACTTTTACAAATAGGAGAAGGCACCTATCCAATAGACGAAAATACTGGCCAAATAACATTAACTAATGAGTTATGTAATGTTGTTGAAACACCTGAACAACTTATTAATGAAGTATATCCAAATATTGTTGGAAATTATACCAATTCAGAATGGTTACGCGACCGAATTATTCTAGCCATGAAGAACGACATTGTCAACGACATCAACAACATCATCCAGGAAATGATTCCGGCGGAAGAGAAAATTTACATGTCAATTGATACAATGATTGATGAGCTAGAAAGCATCAATTTCCTACTGAATTTTTAAAATCATTAAATGTTTCAGGAATGCCATTACACTGTCTTAAATTAAAAATTGGTTCACCAGTTATTTTATTACGAAATCTGAACTCACCGAAACTGTGTAATGGTATGCGACTCTTCATCAAACAGCTACAAAATAACGTCATCGAAGCCAGTATAATGACTGGTAAAGAAGAAGGAAAGATAGTATTTATACCACGGATACCTTTAATATCAAATGGATTGCCCTTTACTTTTAAACGCATAGAGTTCCCGGTGAAGTTGGCTTACACATGACCATTAACAAAGCACAGGGCCAAACATTCCAGTACTGTGGAGTTGACTTAAAGAAACCATGCTTTGCACACGGCCAACTATACGTCGCATGCTCACGAGTAGGATCACCTCGAGATTTGTTTATTTATAGTCCGAACAACAAAATTATAAATGTAGTGTATAAGCAAGTGTTGTAAAAATAAATTTAAAAAAAATAATACTAACATAAAAAATTAAATGTATAATATATGTCAATATATAATGTAACATGTAATATGTAGGCTATATGAATAATATAATATGTAAATATGTAAATAAAACATAAATTTTTCACATTCTTATCTTTTTCTTAAAATTATTTTAATTCGTTAATTAGTTTACTCTATTATATATACTCTATATACACCGCATTTTTAATGGCCGAATAAGTCTTTCAATATCGAAAATAGAAATCAATAATATCTATGTTAAAAAACGTATTCTTATATATTTTTTATTCCATTAAACATGCGATGAAACCTTAACCCGAGCAACGCCGGGTATCGCTGCTAGTGCTTAAATATAATATTACAAGGAAACTAAAACTGTTCGTTTAGTCGCACACCATAAGTTGAATAATAATTTGTACAGACATACATTGATTGCATTTTGTAAGCATTTTGTGTGCGCCGATCATTCAACAATAGGGGACAATTCAAAATTGTTTTGGAATAAAATAAAGGGTATAAACTGTCTGAGTAGCCCATCAGGATTTTACGAACTGATTGCGCACAAGGAAAAAAACTGAAAGGCGGCCTTTCCGATGGGGCACAATTCAGGGTTTTCTTTCACTTAAAACAAAGCGAACAGCCAACTCTGGAAAGGCAGCCCATCAGGATTTTACGAACTGTATGCGCCAAGGAAAAAAACCTGAAAGGCGGCCTTTCCGATGGGGCACAATTCAGGGTTTTCTTTCGCTTAAAACAAAGCGAACAGCCAACTCTGGAAAGGCAGCCCATCAGGATTTTACGAACTGTATGCGTACAAGGAAAAAACCTGAAAGACTGTTTTTCCGATGGGGCACAATTCAGGGTTTTCTTTCGCTTAAAACAAAGCGAACAGCCAACTCTGGAAAGGCAGCCCATCAGGATTTTACGAACTGTACGCGTACAAGGAAATAACCTGAAAGACTGCCTTTCCGATGGGGCACAATTCAGGGGTTTCTTTCGCTTAAAACAAAGCGAACAGCCAACTCTGGAAAGGCAGCCCATCAGGATTTTACGAACTGTATGCGCACAATGAAAAAACCTGAAAGGCGGCCTTTCCGATGGGGCACAATTCAGTGCCCACAACAATCTAACGAAAACTAAAAAATTCTGAAAGGCACCCTTTCCAATGGGGCATAATTCAGGATAATTTCCCGCAAACAAGAAAGCAAAAATCAAGCCCTGGAAAGGCAGCCTATCAGAATTTTGTAAATTGTTTTGCATATGAAGAAAAACATGAAAGGCGCCCTTTCAAATGGGGCATATTTCAGGATAAGTTTTGCCTTAAAAGGAAGTCTATAACACGTTCTGGAAAGGCAGCCTATCAGGATTTTACAAATTCTTTTGCTTATGTAGAAAAACCTGAAAGGCACCCTTTCCAATGAGGCACATTTCAGGATTCTTTTCGGTTTAAAATTCAGTTAATAACTCGTTCTGGAAAGGCAGCCTATCAGGATTTAAAGAATTGTGTGTGTGCTTGAAAAAACCTGAAAGGCGCCCTTTCCAATGAGGCTCAATTCAGCGTCCCCTAAGAATTTATGTACCTACATAATATTAAACTTGATACTATCCACACAATAAAAACCTTAGAATGTTAGTGAATCTTATTTTTTATTTGTCATAATACCTAAAAAAACGTATGTTTTCAAAATGAAACAGAAAGTATAAATAATAACAAACTTGACAAAAAAAATTGTACTACTCGAATGACATTGAAAACATACACGTGAAATTTAAAAGAATTATGGGTGCCCTAGGTAGGGAGAAAGAAGAAATTAAATAAAAATAACATATATAAATAAATTTACTTTGCGATCAACCAAACAAAATGTAACAATAGAAAAATACGTATTTTTAGAGGTATTTACAAAATTCCAATGATAAAAATGAGCCTATGTCACTCTCCAGTCCATAAATTATCTCAATGCAAAATTTCATGGCGTAGCAAAAAAACACTCGCTTTTATAATATTAGTTAGGATGTGCAAACTATAAAATGATTAATAAAAAAAAACAGTGACATATACTGTTGTATTGAGGTACTACGATGCAGAGCTTTCGTTTTTCTTACTCTCTAATCAATTCCTAACAATAGCAAAACGTAACGTAATGGCTTCAAATCTATTGCTCGGCAGACATAGAGGAAAGACACTAACAGTTTGTATATCTATGACACAAATTACATAAAAATAAGATAATTTTTTTTACCCGTTTGAAGAGTTTTTTTTTAGACAAAAGATTAACGATTAATAAAAAAACTAACTGTGACATCTACTGGTGTATTGAGGTACTACGATGCAGAGATTTAATTTTTCTTACTCTCTACTCAATTTCTTTCAATAGCAAAACGTAATGTAATGGCTTGAAAGCTATTGCTCAGCAGACATAGAGGAATGACACTTACAGTTTATATATATATATATATATATATATATATATGACACACATTACATAAAATTAAGATATATATTAAACCCGTTTAAAAATAATTTTTTTAGACAAAATATAGCCTATGTCCATTCCCAGGATATAATCTATCTCCTTGCCAAATATCATTACGATCCGTTTAGCCGTTCAGCCGGGAAAAGGTAACAAACAAACAGACAGACAGACATACAGAGTTACTTTCGCATTTACAATATTAGTATATATTTTTTTATTTGAGACTTTACTGGATGTAGCTTAAGTTTATAAAAAAATACTTTTGGAATTATTAACTAAGTCTTACTTATCATAGCAAATTTTTTTTTTAATTTGTGTTCTTTAAATATAGATTTTTTAAATTATTTTTATCTTAGATATGCCTTGTAAATTGTATTTCTTGAATTTTTGAAGAAAAAATTATTCTTTAAGACCTTCTAACTTTTCAATTAAGCTATGGTCTTCATGTTGCATATCATGAATCTGAATAAAACATTGACATATCATGTATCTGAATAAATTTTCTGCGCGATCTTTGATGTGTTCCATTTGGCATGGTCATGTTTCGTGTTAATTTTTATTGTAACTTCTCAAGCTTGGTTGCACCTAACAATTGTCACCTGTCTTAGTTGGTGTACGAAAGAAAAATTATTTTTGGTGAAACGAAGAGACCATCAATCATGATGTTGTTTAAAGCAGACACTATAAGTTCAAACATGTATTTATGTGCTCCCGAGTAAAATATGGAATTCTTGTGGTCAGTAAAAGTGAACCATGTCGTAATATAAACACGATGTAATAGATCACGTTAACAAGGCACTGCTAAACTAGTTAAAGTATATTATTTAGGTAGCCACATTTGGAAACATATCCTTGATTGAGAAGAAAGTACGTGAACTCGGAACTCTATTGTTTATAGCCTGAGTCTTTTGACATATTTATATTTCAGTGCTAATTTTATTGCATCCTTAAAGCTAGCGTATACGACATAAATATTCTGTACTGTTATTAACTTTTTCTAAACAAATCATAACATGTAATTTTTTTTAACTGTGTGTGTTTCTATCGTTGAACGACTTGCGTTAAGCCAATGTTTTAGCTATGATTTGTTGACGATAAAACAATCACAAGAAAGAAAGGAAGGCGTGACATTCAGAATTACTTTCAAAACCTTTTTACTTTGAGCGAAAAATAACACATATCAAAACATGTTCACAATACATGTGACCGTTTTCTCAGTTGAACATATCGCAATGAAGTAGCTTAAAGTGTCGTGTAACGTGCCTCGTGTTTTAACATCGTGGATTTTATAAATTTGACGTCTTTAGTATGATCATATTTTATTTATGCTTAGTGTGGCCGAGCTTTCAAATTGGAAAAAGTTGAATTTATTGTTTCTCGTATGTACTAAGCCACAGTAGGTACTATACACGGCAATAGAACTCATTCAAACATGGCGTGTGAATTCTGTAAGAGTTCATTCAAATTAGTCACGAATTTGATACAGATTTCGATCAGTAAAATAAGTAAACATATTAATGTGGTTTTTATTTTATGTTTTTTTTTTCATAATTTTATATAAAATTATGAACAAAAAACAAAAAATTTAAAAATGTGTATGTTACGAATATACATACGAATAAAAAAAATCAGTTTAAAATTTATTTTTGGAGCAAATCTCTCTTTAATTTTATTTATTTTTGAATAACTAATGGAACATTTTTTTTTGTTTTATCGCTTACATTTTTTAATCATTGTAAATATTGGTTCTGGTAAGCAACAGCATCCTATATGAAATTTTGATTTATATTTTAATGATAATCATTTTCAAATAAGTATTTTAATATATTTTAGTAGTAACCATATTTATACACATTCCAGAAAAGAATAGAACTTAATCAACATACATTATATATAACTAAATTAGGGAAGATCACAGAATAATGTTTGAATTTTTTATTGTGTTTAATATCAATTAAAATAATATCTACATTTGTGAGGAAACTAGGTTTATTTAAATAATAGCATGAAACGTAATGTTGGATAGTATTTATTATCTGATGTTAACAGTCAATATAAAAAACGAGTCATTGGCCATACTTTACTTGAAACGTCACTGCTTTGTGGCCAGTTTGAGCTAAACCACTGTTTAACATAGCTTGATTTCCATATGTGTTAATTTAGGTTAACAAACAGTCGAGTACTGATCTTAGCAAAATTGTCATGTGATTTTAAAAAAATTTTTACCAAAAATTTTGAAGCCGATTATTATACTGGCTTACAGTTACAAGCCGGTCTTATTGATAGCATGGCCTATTAAATAGCTTCTTAGCTTCAAAAACCCATGCCCGAGTGAGACTATGAACCTTGACTCCGAATTCAGTCTTCAAGAACCCTTAATTTTTTGTCAAAAGACTAAAGTTAGCAATCTATTAAACATTTAATTTTGCATTGACTTGAACTGACTTATTCTAAGCTTCAAATGGTTTACTGAAGACGTAGCAGACAGATCGTTTTCCTACATAGTCCTTTTCTTCCCGACAGAGTTTCTCGATACTGTGTTTAACAGACTGCTTCACTTCGTAGGAATTGTAAATGGGAGTTAAAGTGTTTCTTAAAGTATACGTAAAAGGGAAAAATGCGCTATTGTTAAATACATGTGCTATGTTTGTATTGGTGTCCAGTACTTATTTCGGATGCATTACAATAATTACAAACAATTTAATTCAAATGAAATCTGCAGCTACAAGCGATAACAGTCATTGTGGGTGCGCAAGAATGGGAGGATAATCCGCTTATGTGTAAACGGTCACGGATTTTAAACGCTCTGTCCGCTCCGCGGTTTCGAAGTACGCGTGAATCAGCAAAATGGCACAGAATGCCATCCCCGTGAGTGCCATCGTCACATTGGTTTTGCAGTGTTGTCGCGTAGAATGGGGAGTGGGCAACAGGGCCTGTGTTCTAACTACTCTCCGCTTGTATCGGAAGTTAACTTAGACTCTATACGATTTTTCTCCAAGTTGTGGAATAAGTGGCTAACATCATGGTTAAGTATATTGAATGTTATTTTTTGACCTGAATACTATTATAAATCTCGAAGCCATTTTAAAAAGAGGAGTTTAACCTGAAACCTTTTTTGTATAATTACAGGTCACTACCAGTAATTGGAAAGTTTATCGAACGTTTTATTCCGGGTGACTCGTATACTTCGAGAGCAAATATTGGACATACGCTTAAAACAATTTAAGTATAATAAATTTTATTTTATTCAGAAAGTAATAAACTTTTAAATGACGTATAAAAGTATTAAATAGAGTAAGATATAACAACTGTGAGACTAAATTATGAAGATTAGCGCAAACAAGTTATAGTGTCGAGGCATGAGGAGAGTTTATACAATCAGAAAAGCAAGAAACGGTGATGAGAACAAAAGATAGATGGTGACAATTTCAAAAGAATTTGTCACTCATTGGTGAAATACTCTGCAGGGAGAGGAAGAAAGCTAAGGCTACATGGCGAACGTCATTCAGCCTAGTACAAGTGCAGACATCTCCGATAGTAATCAGCTGTGACACAGTACATTAATAATATTATAATAACGGCATTTCTTTCATTTAATGTTACAAATATATATTAAGACTGTAACGAAAATAAAATCGATATTGAAATTTAAAACATATAATTGGAACTACTGCATTTATTGAACAGTCCTGACACAGCCTACCACAGTTATGTTTGTGTTAAATGACTTTTCGAAAGCGAGATCATGAGATAATACAACACAGTACACAGAGCAAGGAAAGAATGCTGGGGAAGGGATCAGCCTCCTTTTTAAGAAACCCCCCTCCCCCAACGATGATATATAGAATAAATGTTTAATCTAATTATCTTTCGTATCTATCATTTATTTTTGGTATTTTCAATTTTTTGTTTAAGCACATCATATAATTTTTATATTATATTCATGTCTTTTTCCAACTGTTTTATGTATGAAGTGTCTCCCGGTAGCCAAAATCAGGACGGCGTTACGGAGATTCTAACCCAGAATCTATACATAGGCTAGGAATGCAGTTGCGAAGCACTTTTTTATTTTGAAAGAAAAAAATTAAATATAAAATTTAATAGTTTGAACTGTTGGTGATTTAGGAAAAAAATTTAAAGGGTTGACAAAAAAGTTTTATTTTGAAATTTTTTGCCGATTGTTTGGCAAGAGTCGCGATTCGTTTGGACACTTGCAGATTCAAACCCAAGCCTTACCCAGGAATCGAACCCAGCCCAATTGTTTGGCAAGAGTCATGACTTGTTTGGACACTTGCAGATTCACACCTTTACCATACTTGAAACTCAAGCCCATTACTATTGTTTGGAAAGAGTCGTGACTAGTTTTTACACTTGCAGATTCACACCAAAGCCTTACCCGGGACTCGAAACCAAAAACTCTGGTGCGTAGCGTCAGCACTGCGCTACTACATCACGGAGGTCGGCTCCCTCGCTGTGTGCTTGGAGGTCGTCGAACCAGCGTGATGACGGATCCCTGGAGGCGCAACACCGCTCTGCGAGTCAGAATGTCGATTTGCAACAGTCGGACGTCGCGACTAGAACCCCGTACACACGCGATTAGGCAGGTCAATGCCATGTAAAGTGTCCAACAAACAAAATAAAAGTAGTAAAAGGGGTGAAATGGCAAAAATAAAATTATTCCTGTCATCCAAAAAAAGAGAGGAAGTATGTATAAAAGAATGAGGAACGGCGCCAGGGCATGGCTTGGCGATAAATAAAACATCAGCCAACAGAGCACAATGAGATGCGTGTAGGCATCAGCCTGTGGATAGAGGGGGTATCCACGCACGTATCAATAATTCTTTCGCTTCCCCATCAGGTCGACTGGATTCAGCGAGGGGGAAGGGGGGAGGGGGTCTGCGGTGCTACCGCGGGCAAGGCGGCTGATGAATTATGCATCGCTGGAGCTGTTGTCGCCCGCCGGGGGTCGGCGTGCGGTCGCCTTGGCCACTTGCGACCACGGCCAGCGACTCTCCAGAGCAGCGCATCACTTGTGGGCAAGAATACACATCACCACAAAGAGGGTTGGCCAGTCAAATCCCCAAATGCAAAAGAAACTTTAATATTGGAAACACTTTATACTTCAGGAAAAATATATAAGAGTAAGTGAAATGAAGGAATTCTAACACTAGATACTGTTTATTCGACAAGGACTACTATTTTTTTCTCTACAGGAACTAGTGTGGCATAATTGGGGCGGGGAAAACTACTTTTTTGAGACTTCTTAGTTGTGTTTGCAAGGGTAAAACACCTTTCGTATAATTAATGTGGCTATTTACAGAATTAATACTTCCTATATTTTATTGAAATTAAATTTTCTTTTTATTGTATTCTTATTTTCTAGTTTGTTAAAGAGATTTGCGTGCTGAAATAGAAATATTGACTTCTATAGCATATAATTGAATTACCACAGAGGATTATTAAGCAAAGTTTTACACTCCATCTTCTTAGAAAGTACCTTTTACAAAGCATGAAACGCCTTTCGTAAACAATCTTACTACTACTAGGGAGTTAATAGATTTGCAGGTAACTTGAATTTATAAAGCTGTACTCTTGAAGACAGTTTTTAATCTTCAAGAGCCGTGTGTGTGGGAAAGAGGAGTAAGAAATCTGGGCTCTAGGTGGGGACTAATTTGGCAGGCGGCGGTGGTCACCGAGGGGGGGAGGAGAGGAAACACGGGTTAGGCGGGCTTGGAGTGAGAGAAAATGCCCGAGTGGCTGGGAGGCGTGCGTCACCGCAAGGAACGGCGATACGCCGTATCGCAACGCATGACGGGACGAGCGAGGCGTCGCTTCAAGGCAAGCTGGTTCAAGCAGCCTTGCAGCGTGCAGTGAAATAAAGAAGAGATGCGAGGGCAGCACAGCGCGATACGTGAGACATGTTGTCGTGGAATCGCCGTGCGTGTGGCTGAGAAAGATTTAGACATACAGAGGCCTGGAGGAAATAAAAGTGAAGACTCTTAAATTACTAACTTTTTTATCATAAATAAAAATAATTATCCTTAGAATTAAAACATTATGACAAAAGTTTAGTCATTAAATTTAAAATAGATAATTGGTGCAACGAAATTAACTAAAAGAAGCACAGTATCCCAAAATTAAAGATTCGCAAAACTTCGCAAAACCAGTCGCTCATAATAGGCTGATGTTACTCTCAAGTAAACTAAACAATTGCAGGAAGTTTTCATGATTAGGTCTGGAAAATTGCGCAGTTTCCTATGTTCGAAAACCAAAATAATTTAAACACTACAAGCTAAACAAAAAAAAGCTTATACTAGCTTGTATGTTTCTACATGTAGCTTTCTAAATAATTTATTTGTAAAATGTTAACAAAAATATCAAAATAATAAATAAAAAATGGATTTTTGGGGAACATAAAAACCTGAGCTCTTTTCCTATGATAAATATTCATACAATTAAACTCTTTAATTTTTATACGAAGCAAGCGTCCTACAATAATGACATTGAAATATATTCATGACAAGGCTATGCACCTCAGAATTATGCCAATTATGCCTTAGTCAAGAATTAGCAAACATACAAATAAATAATAAAAATAATTCATTATAAAAGTTATTTTTTGTCGCACTGAGTCTGACTTACCGTTCAAATTTCCATTCTTAATGCCCTACAAATGTCCGTAATGAAACACAACTTTTTATGGATTCATTGATGTATCAAATAAAGGAAAATAATACGTGACCACATGTGATTAATTTTTCACTTGCACGTCCCTGTTGCATCTGTGCGGGTGATGACTTCAGTTCTCGTACACTTTCCTATAACGCATCTTCTTCACCTCGTCGCCAACCATAAAAAACTATGAAGGGAAATTTCATCTCCCATGAATGGCCGCATCTACCAGCTTGTTTCAGATTTCCAACTATTTCAACACTCATTAACTTATAAAAAATGTGGCAATTTCACAATTGGGCGAAACTGTCTCTCTGGTTAAATGACTAAATATTTTTCCCCTTACCGTCAAAATATCTGGACCATCCTTAGGCCTAAATAACTGCCTGAAATTTATATATGTACATATGTATATTAATACATATATATAGCAGTTCTGTAGATTAACCAGTAGGTGATTTTAAGGCATTTAAAAAGTAAATGCACACAAGTAAGCATTTGAAAAGAGCAAATCAAATACTGGCCAGTAGTATGTATTTGTTCCTCCTGCTGCAAGAGTGGAAGTGTGTCTAGTAAATGGGATCTGCCATCTTGGTTTGTGACGTAACGGCCACCATCATGGATGAAACTGACCTTGTAAAATGCAGAGTAGGGTTGAGAATAAGCGTAAATTTATTGTTGGTTATCGGTATTTTATTTAAAATTTTAAAAGATAATTTTAAAGGTTCAAAATTTAATGAACTAATTTGATTCGTAGCCAAAAAACATCGTTGTACTTTGAAAACTTTTAGACTTAAAAAATGATTTTTAAGCGTATTTTAATGATGTATGCAAGATTTTCGCTGTATAACTTTCACAAGTGTTTTTGTATAACGAATAACATTTTTCTCTTACCCAAATGCGTACGTTTAGATACATTGAATAATTTATTGGCATAAAGCGGTAAACTTCACATTAGCTTTCCCTTGCTTCACGCTAAACGAAGAGAATGTTTCTTCCATTTACGACACGGTATTATAAATTATATATGCTATTTAGAGTTTTAACAGTATCTTAAGGTTTTGCAAGTACATAGTTTAAAATATAGCTATGTTTAAGTAGTAAATTATGAAGATTTAACGGTTTTTAGTGTCGCCATATTGTTTACCTGGAACGTCCGGGATAGTGAAGCAGGAGAGATTCGTTAGACCCGAACATTGCCGTGAGAGCGGGGACTCGTGTCGACTGAAGACACAAATTTTAGTAATTTTTCACCATTATGAACACTTGTAAACCTGATTAGTTCCGATGGGCTAGCGAGAAATATGTTGGTATTGACGTAGAAAGTTTACGATAAAATAAACGGGAAACTTGGAATAACCCCCCTGGACTATTTGTAACCAGTTTTATTCGTAAATTCCAGCGGAACAATTTTAACATGTACTTGCCTCCCGACGGTATGCGTGCAGTAACATGTGGGTTCATCGTGAGCTCGTGGTTAGGAAGGAATCTAACTGCATGTATTCCCGCAGTTTGACTCGAAGTTTTGCTCGCTTGGTCGAACCAAAAAAAAATAAAAACCCCTTTTCACGGACCTATTTTAAGCTTCTTTCACGGAAGCAACGAAAACCCATTAGTGCCGTAGAGTGTGGATCGTTGTTCGGAAAAACGTTTCTCAAACGTTTCTTTCGAATACTGCTATGGGAAAAAAGCAGCTCTATCAGCCTTTACTAGAATAAATTGCGTCGTCAGTGACGAGACTTAAAATGCTTAGAAGCAAAATTTTATCTACGATGCGTTCACGCAAAGTAGACTGCCGCACATAATGTCTATTCATTCGTTTCAAAGATTGACACTACAAACGAATTATAAAAAAATTAAAAATTAAATTTTTAATATGCATTTTCTGCCTTTTACATATTGTACCAACAGGTAATTAAAAAAATATGAGGTTTTATTTTTACTTTTGGTATGTGCATGTTTCAAATACAGATTTTTGTCATAAAGATACACAAACATAAATTTTTATTCCTGCTTAAATTTAGCAACCAAAAAAAAATATAAAATATTTTGACAACTCTTTGTCTAACATGAATGTGCCTTTTCAAATTTTAATTCAAAACGTATTTTTATAAAATTACATGAACCTGCATTAATCTATTAAAGTATCCTAGATAGTGATTTTAACAAAATGTAATTTTATTTGCTATTATGTTAAAAATTTTCACCAATTATTTACAAAGAGCTCTGGTTCAAACTTATCCAGGCATCTTAGTAAATTTACGGATCTTCGTAAATGTACAGGAAGTGAGATCACTTACTTTGAGTACGTATTTAAAAGAATACAAAGGCGTACACAAGAAAAAGAGGGAATGGGGTGGAGTATATGGAGGGATACATCGTCACAACTGAAATCCCACAAAATAACTCTCTTTTTTAACTGCATAAATTAATTTCAAAGCAACTAATTGGTTAAGGGGTTATTCCAACCTTTGGAAATGAAATTTTGCGTATGCTCCTGCAAGGCATTTTATAAAAAAAATTCAAAAACTTGTTAAGTCTAAAGTAATAACTAATCTTGTTTCTCCCACTTGTGTTTTTACATTGTTTACAATGAACCACATAACTGGAAATTTGGAATCGGACGTAGTCCATAAGAAGTTCCAATTATTTGAATTTAAGAAAAATTATTTGTTTATTTGATGTGCATTCCTCGAGGAAAAGTCGGGAAATCTATAATAATTTCTAAGTGTGTACTGTCTCTCTCTCTTACAGTGCAAAAATAGGAGTTATAAGAACAAATCGCAAATCTGTCAGGCTTATTCGCATTTTCTATTATTGTACTAAAATAATATTACGTTGATGTACTACTTATAACACTACAAATTTAACCGGTACGTGCCGGGTTGGCAGCTAGTAGCGCTGCAGAGTAAGGCCATGCAGCCCGCCTCTGAAGAGTACGATCAAGCTGCGTCCAGAAGCGAGCACAATGACGGCGACGCGCGGGCTGCTCGGGAGCCTCGCGAGCCTCGCGAGCCTCACGTACATGCGCCCGTGTGGCGGTATCGCCGGTGCCTGCGGTACCAACATTGTTCGTTAAAACTCATATTGTTCATGAAGTCGTGACCTTATTAGCCGTTACTCTTGAGAATGGTACCAATTATTGGCCCTGGAGCTACGATATGCCCTGCTTGTATATTAGTTATTAGCATGCATTTAATAGAACGTTAACAGTAGGAGTGATGAAGGAATATTGGATCAATGTAAACATTGAAATGTAAACACCGCGCCAGTACCCCCATGGACGCCGCCATCTTGTCACGTGGGGACCGCCATTGTTGTTGACATTGGCAACCAGGGCGCGCCACCGTCTGCTGGAGGCCGCCATCTTAGTTCAGCCTTTAGTTACCGGAGCGCGCAACCGTCGCTCCGAAGGCGGGGAATTGTATACAAAAAATCCTGGGCGCTGGGTAGATTCGATCCCTGGGACGCACCAACGTCGTGGTTAGGAGGCGAACGCCTTGACCACTAGACCACGGGACTAGATGAAGTATGTGGAATTAAATAACGCACATATGCTTAAAAGAAGCTATGCTTAAAGGAAGCTATATCTTTAAAATTTCGAGAAGCAATACTAGCTATGCTTAAATTTCGAAAAGCAAACCCCACACCCCAAGTATGCCTAAAACCCCCGCCATTATGCTTAACAGCCATGTCTTTAAAAAAAAAATATGTCTATAAACCCCCACCACTCCACAACCGCCATGTCTTTAAAAAAATATGCTTAAAGGCCCCGCCATACTAGCTATGCCTAAACCGTTAAATTTCGAAAAAAAAATATATGTCTATAAACCCCCACCCCAAGTATGCCTAAAACCCCCGTCATTATGCTTAACCGCCATGTATTTAAATTTAAAAAAAAATGCTTAAAAGAAGCAACCGCCATATTGTATTCGAAAAGAAACGTCTCCAACCCCCACTACAAGTATGCCTAAAACACACAACTCCACACTAGTTATCCCTAAACAGTCATATTTAAACTTCGAAAAGAAATAAAATATCACTATGCTTAAATTTAAAAAACAAATACTGTCATGTTAATTAAAACTCGAAAATAAATAAAATCCCCGCCATACTAGCTACGCCTAAACAGTTAACTTTCGAAAAGAAATAAAATATCGCTATGCTTAAATTTGGAAAAGTATGCTTAAACTGTCAATGTTAAACTTCGAAAATCAAACCACCATGTTTAATTTCCAACCATCAAATTTCGAAAAGAAATACCCACCATGTTTCAGTATGCTTAAAAGCCTCGCCATATTAGCTATGACTAAAGAAACATAACCTCAAAATCCCGCGCAGAGAGAGCGAGATGTTGCCCTCTGGAGCGTCACTCGTAAACTGCGCAATTATAATCCCCACATCATATTAGAGGCATAATAAAAGCGCCATGTTGTATGCTTAAAACCCCCGCCATACTAGCTATGCCTATGCCGCCATGATGTAAGCTTAAAACACACTATAGTTAAAATTTATAATATTAAGCAAAGTTAAATTTATAATAGTGTACAAACACTGTGCAGTAATTGGCTCTCGGCCAATGTGTTAAGCATAGTGACTATTACTTTACGTCGAGTTACAAACGCCGTGCTGGAAACCTCGTTCGTGCACCGGCGAACAGGAATGTGTTTACCACAGAGAAACAAGGTCAGGCCATCGCTGCGTGCAGGAAAGGAGCAAGCACAAGGAAAATACAGAGGTGGAAAAAGCCCAAGTATGCCTAAAAGAAACTCCCGCCATACTAGCTATGCTTAAACTGCGAAATTTAAATTTCCAACAGCCATATTTAAAGTTGGAAAATAAATAAAATACCGCCATGTTAAAAAATAGAAAAGCAAATAACGCAACCCCACCACCCAGCGTATGTTTAAAACAAACACCACCATACTAGCTATGACTAAATACCTGAGAGAAACATAACCTAAAAGGCGTCATACTAGCTATGTATACCCTACCCCCACCACCAGTATGCTTAAAACAAACACCACCATACTATGACTAAATACCCGGAGCAACATAACTTCAAAAAAGGCACCATACTAGCTATGTCTACCCTACTCCCACCACCAGTATGCGTAAAAGCCCCGCCATACCAGCTATGACTAAAGAAACATAACCTCAAAAATCCCGCGCAGAGAGAACGAGATGTCCGCTGAAGCATCACTCATAAACTGCGCAATTATAACCCCACACATCATATTATAAGCATAATAATGTCTTTAAAAAAATGCTTTAAGTAATAAGCATAGTTAAATTTTATAATATTAGGAAAACAGAAAATAAGCATAGTTAGGACCCCTACAGTTAACACGTAGCATTAAGTAATTAAAAATAAAATGTAGCTGTGGCACGATCGCCAGAAACAAATTACGTATGTTACCGAGGTAATAAAAAAATAGCAAATAAGCATACATAAAATAAAAACTCACCGGAACGCACCCCACCCACCACGGTGACGTGTAACAAATAAAAACGCAGACGAAAATATATATTAAAAAAAATAGTAACACCTATGTACGCCGTGTAGAGTGCAGTCCGCACAACCGACAGCATTTAACGATAAGTAAACTTATAAAATAGGAATATTACAAAGCGGGAGCGGCCCGCTCACGAATTTGTTTTAGTGTTATAAGCATAGTTAAAACCTAAAATATTGTAAATATAGTTAAGTATTAAACATCATGAGGTAATAAGCATAGTTAAAATTATAATATTGTTAAGACATAAAATTATGCATAGTTTAAAAACGTAGATTACCATTTAATAGTACTGGACCAGATAACATATATCATAGCCATAGCATTAATAAGCATAGTTAGGACCCCTACAGTTAACACGTACCATTAAGTAATAAAAATAAAATGTAGATGCTGCATGAACGCCAGAAACAAATTACGTATGTTACCGAGGTAATAAAAAAAAATAGCAAATAAGCATACATAAAAAAACTCACCGGAACGCATCCTGCCCACCCCGGCGACTTGTAACAAATAAATTTAAATAAATGTTGTACAAACGCCCGTGTAGGAAAGAGTGTTGAACGATCGCTCGGGCGCCTTAGCGTTAAGTAATAAACATATTTAAAAACAAAATAAAAACCGCACGGAGTGGGTGAAGACCCAGAAAAAACAAGAACACCGACCCGCTCAGCTGCGGCATAAAGCAAATAAGCATACATAAAGGAAAAACTCACCGGAATGCACCAACTCCACCCCGGCGACGTGTAATTAAAAATAAAAACGCAGACGAAAAGATATATTAAAAATAGGAACACAATGTAAACCGTGTGGAGAGCACCCCGCACAACCGACAGCGTTTAACTTTAAGTAAATTTATAAAATATATTACAAAGCGGGAGCGCACGTCTGTACGCTGTGTAGGCACTCTGAAAACTGTTGACAAATTCCTCGTGCGACTAAGCCAGCGAGAAGGGAAAGTTATTTTTCGACCCTGGCCCGCCGCGTAATATAGGAGCTTGCAGCAGATTTCACGGAACACGCCTAAGCGTGGAACACAATTAAAAACGTACAGCCCAGTGATACATGAAACCGCCGAATGCATGTGACAAAAAAAAATACCATAAAATAAGCGTAAAGAACAACACAAATAGGTATTATAAACCAACTAAAACATACAAAAAACAATCAAAATGCACTCACAAACGCAATACAGCGCAATGCATATAAAATCACCAATCACAAACAATAAAACCTCAGCAGTGAAAGCTCCCATGAAATAATACTCGCTTATTGAGACACCATGACGCAAAGAGTAAAAATCCCTATACGTAAATAGGAAAAATAAAACAACCATAAGACGAAATATAATAAACAATCAATACCATCGACAGCAAATGCAAGAAAGGTTATAAAAATACTATTCCAGTAACACATTGATGAAATAAATAAGGACGGAAACCCCTATATCCCCTCCAAAAATATTATACCACTAGGCTAAACACAACCCATAAGTAAATCACAATAAACCAAAACATATCTACGAGAACAATAGTATAAAACTACCACACTCTCAAGTCAACACACCGCGAACGAACAGCACAACACCAGAGACAAAACATGCTATTCCCATTTGTTAAAAAGATGCACATACGAATCTTTTGTGCTAGCCCAGCTACTATACATTCATAAATAAATAAAATATGTTATAGTATTATGTGCAGGCAATAAATAGAAAGTACAAAGCGATATAGCCATAAGACGTTATTAAATATAGTAATAAAGTGTATGTACAGCTATTATATAATAATATATGTAAGTAAAACGTGTTATACCCTAAACTAAATATGTTAATGTTTATACACTTATAGTCAAACTTTGTAGGAATATAAACATAAGTCGTTTTAACGGTCTGTGTAATACAAATGCTTATCATCAGCTCTGAGTAATTTATCATTCATATAAGTAAACATAGCACGTTACTCTAATAATAAACTATGTATCATTATAGTATAAAGACCGCAATATACTGGTAACTCATTTTCAAATAGTCATACCATCGTTACTAAATAATGATACAAAAAAATACTAAGTGTTATCCATCCTTCCCTTTCGCACATGACATAGAGTGTGGTGTTCTAAATAAGGAGTGAAAAAATATTATATGAGTCATGTTGTACAGTAAGAATGCTTATAAGATAATTGTTAACTTTCCATCAAGGCTAGATAAAACACAATCTCTATATATGGTTGATGAATAAACAGAGACCAACTATAGACTTCATACAGTACTAGTAAATAATAATAAGGATATACCGGGGTAAATATAAGAAACAATATAACCACATCCCAATAAGCATAGGAAGCTCTGGCGTTAATAACAAGACGTAAAATAAAAGGTTACTGGTTCAGTTTTAAATAAGAATCTATATTCTACTACTATACATTCCATTAAGCATAAGAAGCACTACAATCCCATTCCAACGAAACCTGAATAGAACACACCAGTAATGTTTGTGAAAGAACACACAAGGATATTCATATTAATAACCACTTAGCCAAAATTCGTTTACAGACATAGCAAACACCGCTTCGACGATGGTCCAGGACACGACAGGCGGCTCGGCGGACCACTAGTAACTTTCACTTGCCGGAGGGCAGACGTAAATAACACAAACACGAAGCACCCTTCAAACACAAGACTCCAGCAGGATAAAATAATATATTAAAATATGTAAAAACAACAAGGATGCCTTGCTAACTATTAATTATACCACCCATGCCTTTGAACCAAGTAACGTGAACGACGAAGCCCGACAACAACTTTATAGTGACAAGGAGTAAAGAAGGAAATAATAATTACATGTTGTGTACGAATACTCATTGCCCACCAACTATTTACTACCTACTAGTGCTAATCCATGTATTGCCAGACATAAAATAACCAAGATGTGAAGGACACAACAAAAGATAGCGCGTTACAAATTTAAGACAACGCCATCCATTGACGAAGTTTTAAAATAAACTGTTATGAGCGCCTTTAGTTCGATAGCTTAGGGGGTCCTAACTATGCTTATTTTCTGTTTTCCTAATATTATAAAATTTAACTATGCTTATTACTTAAAGCATTTTTTTAAAGACATTATTATGCTTATAATATGATGTGTGGGGTTATAATTGCGCAGTTTATGAGTGACGCTCTAGCGGACATCTCCCTCTCTCTGCGCGGGATTTTTGAGGTTATGTTTCTTTAGTCATAGCTGGTATGGCGGGACTTTTACGCATACTGGTGGTGGGAGTAGGGTAGACATAGCTAGTATGGTGCCTTTTTTGAGGTTATGTTGCTCCGGGTATTTATTCATAGTTAGTATGGTGGTGTTTGTTTTAAGCATACTGGTGGTGGGGGTGGGGTAGACATAGCTAGTATGGTGCCTTTTTGAGGTTATGTTTCTCTCAGGTATTTAGTCATAGCTAGTATGGTGGTGTTTGTTTTAAACATACGCTAGGTGTTGGGGTTGCGGTATTTGCTTTTCTATTTTTTAACATGGCGGTATTTTATTTCTTTTCCAACTTTAAATATGGCTGTTGGAAATTTAAATTTCGCAGTTTAGGCATAGCTAGTATGGCGGTGGTTTCTTTTAGGCATACTTGGGCTTTTTCCACCTCTGTATATTCCTTGTGCTCGCTCCTTTCCTGTACGCAGCGATGGCCTGACCTTGTTTCTCTGTTGTAAACGATTTCACTGTCACCCAGCAGGTAAACACATTCCTGGTCGCCGGCGTACGAGAGAGGTTTCCAGCACGGCGTTTGTAACTCGACGTAAAGTAATAGTCACTATGCTTAACACATTGGCCGAGAGCCAATTACTGCACAGTGTTTGTACACTATTATAAATTTAACTTTGCTTGATATTATAAATTTTAACTATAGTCTGTTTTAAGCTTACATCATGGCGGCATAGGCATAGCTAGTATGGCGAAGGTTTTAAGCATACAACATGGCGCCTTTATTATGCCTCTAATATGATGTGGAGATTATAATTGCGCAGTTTACGAGTGACGCTCCAGCGGGCAACATCTCGTTCTCTCTGCGCGAGATTTTGAGGTTATGTTTCTTTAGTCATAGCTAATATGGCGAGGCTTTTAAGCATACTGAAACATGGTGGGTATTTCTTTTCGAAATTTGATGGTTGGAAATTAAACATGGTGGTTTGATTTTCGAAGTTTAACATTGACAGTTTAAGCATACATTTTCAAATTTAAGCATAGCGATATTTTATTTCTTTTCGAAAGTTAACTATTTAGGCGTAGCTAGTATGGCGGGGATTTTATTTATTTTCGAGTTTTAATAAACATGATGGTATTTTTTTTTTTAAATTTAAGCATAGCGACATTTTATTTCTTTTCGAAGTTTAAATATGACTGTTTAGGCATAACTAGTGTGGGGGTGTGTGTTTTAGGCATACTTTTAGTGGGGGTTGAAGACGTTTCTTTTCGAATACAATATGGCGGTTGCTTCTTTTAAGCATTTTTTTTTAAATTTAAAGACATGGCGGTTAAGCATAATGGCGGGGGATTTAGGCATACTTGGGGTGGGGGTTTATAGACATATATATATTTTTTTCGAAATTTAACGGTTTAGGCATAGCTAGTATGGCGGGGCCTTTAAGCATATTTTTTTAAAGACATGGTGGTTGTGGAGTGGTGGGGGTTTATAGACAAATATTTTTTTTAAAGACATGGTGGTTAAGCATAATGGCGGGGGTTTTAGGCATACTTGGGGTGTGGGTTTGCTTTTCGAAATTTAAGCATAGCTTGTATTGCTTTTCGAAATTTTAAAGATATAGCTTCTTTTAAGCATAGCTTCTTTTAAGATAAGTACGTTATTTAATTCCACATACTTCATCTGGTGCCGTGGTCTAGTGGTCAAGGCGTCCGCCTCCTAATCACGACGTTCGTGCGTCCCAGGGATCGAATCCACTCAGCGCCCAGGATTTTTTGTATACAATTCCCCGCCTTCGGAGCGATTGTGGCGCGCTCCGGTTACTAAAGGCTGAACTAAGATGGCGGCTTCCATCAGACGGTGGCGCGCCCTGGTAGCCAATGTCAACAACAATGGCGGTCCCCACGTGACAAGATGGCGGCGCCCATGGGGGTACTGACGCGGTGTATACATTTCAATGTTTACATTGATCCAGTACTCCTTCGTCAGTCCTACTGTTAACAATGTTGTTTATTTATAGTAAGTATAAATTAGAAAAAATTAGTATCACGAATTTATTCAAACTATTGAATTTTTTTTGAATAAAAATTATAAAACTGAATTTAAACTAAACAATAAATATGGTATAAAATGTTTACTGCAGTAAGCATAATGACAGTCACAAAATATTTAACTCTTAATTTATTTTAATTGCCACAACTTATGTCACTTACAAAAATTTTCTAAAATGGCAAATAATTAATTACACCTAAACAAAGGTCTATTCCCCAGTCACTCGTTCCACACACCTCGCTGGGCTGCACCTCTGGCGCAGCTCTCGCCGCATCACCCCTCGTGGGTCTCCGCCGCGGGACTCCGTCACCACACTCCGCCGCCGCCGACACACTTCCCCTTCGCCGAGGATCGGCTTGACGCCTCGCTCGCTACTTCGCTCGGGACTCCGCCGCGCCCGCGACTCTGTCACCCGGAAACTCCATCGCGGGAAAACTCCCTATTCCAATGATCTCACTCTCTCCCTGCCCTGGAACCTTCTTCCAAGGACTTCACCACTCTGCCCTACCCGCGAAACTATCGCCCGGAAACTCCGCCGCGGGAGAAATTCCGACTGAACACTCCGAACTGACTGCCTGCCCTGACGTCCTCGGGCATATATATTGGCCACGGCGCAATTCCAGAACTCACGAGAGAAGCGAGCCGTCCCGACGGCAGAAATCTCTCGAAAACACGTGTCGGCGGCTCGCGTTACTCCGCAGCTGGCAGGTCTCGGATGTCAAACTAACAGTGCCACGCGGGGAAGCGGAGGGCTGGAGGGAGATAAAGCGGCGACCCAGGTGCGCACATCACATCTCATGTTACGGCGGCATGTGATGCAGCCCAGCTAGCTCTGCTCCTGCGCGTGACGTGGCCTTGCTAACGTTCGTAACATTGCCCCCTTCTTAAACCTGTTCGTCCCGAACAGGTAATGCATCTCCTCCTGGAGGTCCCCATGCTACTCAAAGGTTAGGCCTCCTGTCTTTCCTCCATCGCGGTCTGTACAGTCTCACCATATAACCCTCTCTCGCAGTAGATGTAGCTTCTCTTGTCACCGGCGACACTTCTGCATCGCAGATGCCCAATATCGTTCAGCAAGCTGCCCAAGACGGGCCGACCGTTGCCATGGACGTACCCGATGTTCTGAGTGCATTGCTTATTGCCTTCCAACATTTTCCTTTTATCTTCCCTTTTTCTCTCCATTTCTTCTCTCGCAGCTACTTGTTCGCACAGCATTTTTTCCCGGCCCTTTTTTGTCTCTTCTTGGTTACTCGTGCCCTTTTGGTTCTTCTGAGTCTCGCCCGGGCTGCACTCAGTTTCTCCTTGTACCCTCTTCATGACTCCTTGTGTTCTCATTTTCTCTTCTCGGTCTTTCTTCCCCTGTTCTTGGTCTTTCTTCACCTCTTCTTGGTCTTCCTCCTTGGTCTTTCTTCGTTTCTTCTTTGCACTTCTCTATCTCTTCTAGACTCATGTACATCTCTTCTCGGCTTTTCATCAGCTTTTCTTGGCATTTTCCCCTCTCTCTTTGGTTTATCTTCATTTCTTCTTGTTCAATATTCCTTACTTTGTAACTCATCTTCACTACTTCTGTGCTTTTCTTCAGCACTTTTTTCATGTTCATGTCCTGGCTGATCTCCTCTCCTTGGCTATCTCCTCTTCGCTATTCTCTTCGCTGTTCTCCTCTTGGCTGCTCCCCTCTTCGATGGTTTTCTCTTCGCTGGTCTTCACTTCGCTGGTCTTCACTTCGCTGGTCTTCTCTTCGCTGGTTTTCTCTTGGCTGGTCTCCTCTTGGCTGGTCTTCTCTAGGCTGGTTTTCTCTTCGCTGTTCTTCTTTCGACCGATCTTCTGTTCGCTGTTCTTCTCTTCGCGGTTTTTCTCTTGGCTGTTCTTCTCTTGACTGTTATTCTCTTCTCGGCTAATCTCACTTCAGTCTTCTTTTCATTCTCCATTTCTTCTTGGCCATTCTTCATTTCATCCTGATCCTTCTTAATTTCCTCTATGCTATTGTTTGATCCGCTCTTCGTTTCTTCATGATGGTCCTTACTCTCTTTATTTTCACTCTTCACTTCTTTTGCAGAGTTCTTCATACTGGTTCTCCAAGCCCTCATGTCATTCACCATTTCTTCCAGGAGAACCCTTACTTTCCTGATATCTTCAACACTTAACTCTTCAGCAGCCATTTCTCTCTAAAGCATTTACTAATTAAACAACCTATTTTATTTTTTTCTAATACTGTTCTTAATTTTAAATGGCCTAGCCGAAACTTCTAATTAAACTAAAAATAACTCTATTACATTTAAAACTAACACTGACAACAGTATACTCAAACTAACTATAGAAAATATCCAATTCACTAAAGTTCTAAACACTAACTATATTCTCGCAAACTAAATTCTATCCTTAACTTTTATTCTAATAATATAACTGAATCCTAAATCTATTAATTAGGGCTATTTCACTTCTGACACCAAAATGTTACGATTTACCGCGGGTACGTAAAGGATAGCCGAATAAAAGATTTTGTTACACTACACAGTTTTATTTATTGCTACTACTTATGTAACTTACAAATTTTTTTTTAAAATGGCAGATAATCCATTGCACTTAAAAATGTTGCTTCCCCAGTCACTCGTTTTCACACACCGCACACCTCACTGGGCTGCACCTCTGGCGCAACTCTCGCCGCAGCACCCCTCGTGGGTCTCCGCCGCGGGATTCCATCGCCACACTCCGCCACCGCCAACGCACTTCCCCTTCGCCGAGGATCCGCTCGACTCCTCGCTCGCAACTTCGCTCGGGACTCCGCCGCACCCACGACTATATCGCCCGGAAACTCCGCCGTGCGAAAGCTCCCGACTCTACTGAACTCACTCACTCCCTGCCCTGGAACCTTCGTCCAAGGACTTTGCCACTCTGCCGCACCCGTGGCACTATCGCCCGGAAACTCTGCCACGGGAGAAATCCCGACTAAACACTCCGAACTGACTCCCTGCCTGACGTCCTTGGGCATATATATATGCCCCGGCGCAATTCCAGAACTCACGAGAGCGGCCAGGGCCAGTCGCGTCATCGCCAGACGTCCCAACGGCAGAAATCTCTCCAAAACACGTGTCGGTGGCTCGCGTTACTCCGCAGCTAGCAGGTTTCGGATGTCAAACTAACAGTGCCACGCGGGGGGAGCGGAGGGCTGGAGGGAGATAAAGTGGCGACCCAGGTGCGCACAGCACATCTCATGTTACGGTGGCATGTGATGTAGCCCAGCTAGCTCTGCACCTGCGTGTGACGTGGCCTTTCTAACGTTCGTAACAGTATATTATTAAGTGTATTTATGAAATTTTATAATACTACAAAATGTTTATCTTGTGATGTAATTGGTGTTTATAATTTTATTTAATTTTTAAAATAACTGCAAATCCAATAATGCTGTTTATAAACACTACATTGAGGTCATTTATTAATATATAAGAATATGATATATGGTTTAAATAAGGCAAATTTAATCTCAAATTATATTAAAAGTTATGGTATGAAAACTCTTCAAAAATATGGTGGGTTTCAGTTCATACTTTTCCACAATTAATGTTTGGGTGTCAAAGCGCATTTTTTGTGAGTGGTGTACGGGAACCCGCAAGCCAGGAGAAAGTGTATTTCAACCCACAAGAGTGGTCATTTTGCGAGTCGCAAAATGTAATTAATGACTTTGATAGTGATGTTATGAGAGTAGTATGTAACTGAAAGTGTGAGTCATGTATGTTATGTTTTTCGTACACCGTTTAACTGCCTTATCAAAAGTACTCTGAGTTTACTCACAAGGGAACTTACAAATGTATATTGGGTTGCACTAAAACAAATTAAAACTATTACACGTTTATTTGATAAAAATTTTCAATTTTCAGGTTTCTCCGATTTCTTAACATATCTTCAGAATTATTAAATTATCATGTAACTATAGAACAATATTTTTTAATTTTCTTGTATACCTTTTTTAATTTAATAAATTTCTTAGATTCTTAAATTATCTTTGTTAAAATTCTGTACCATTTTTCTTTCTTTCAATAAATTTTTTGGACTTTCAAAGTATAATTCCTATACATATTATTCATTTATTTTTAATGTTTAAGTTTATTTTATTTGTATTGTTACGAACGTTAGCAAGGCCGCAGGTGCACGCCGTAACTTGCGATGCGCCGTGCGCATCTAGGTCGCCGCTTTATCTCTCTTCAGCCCTCCGCTCCCCCCGCGCGGTGCCCTGCCTTTGACACGTAACTGACACCGGACAGCTGGGAGTTGCGCGAGCCGCCGACACGTGTTTTCGAGAGATTTCTGCCGTCGGGACGGCTCGCGATGACGCGACAGGCCCCGGCCGCTCTCGTGAGTTCTGGAATTTCGCTGGGGCCTATATATAGGTCCGAGGGCGTCAGGAGTGAGTCTGAGTCTGAGTGGAGTTCAGAGCGAAGTCGGGAGTTCTCCCGCGGCTGAGTTTCCGGGCGATAGTGCCGCGGTTGCGGCAGAGTGGCGAAGTCCTTGGACGAAGGTTCCAGGGCACGGAGTGAGAGAGTTCAGTGGAGTCGGGAGTTTTCCCGCGGCGGAGTTTCCGGACGATAGAGTCGCGGGCGCGGTGGAGCGCCGAGTGAAGTTGCGAGCGAGTAGTCGAGCGGATCCTCGGCGAAGGCAAGTGTCGGCAGCGGCGGAGTGTGGTGACGGAGTCCCGCGGCAGAGACCCACGAGGGGTGCTGCGGTGAGAGTTGCGCCAGAGGTGCGGACCAGCGAGGTGTGTGGAACGAGTGACTGGGGAATTGACATTTCTTTAAGAGTAATTAATTATTTGCCATTTTAGAAGATTTTTGTGTCATAAGTAGTGGCAATAAATAAAACTGTGTAGTGTAATAAAATCTTTAATTGGGCTATCCTTTACGATCCCGCGGTAAAATCGTAACATTTTGGTGTCAGAAGTGGGATAGCCCTAATTAATAGATTTAGGATTCAGTTTTACTAGAATAAAGCTAAGAAATAGGATTTAGTTTTTCGAGAGTAATGTTAGCATTTAGAACATTAGTTAATTTGGAATTTTCTTGAGCTAGTTTGAGTATACGGTAGTCAGCGTTAGTTTTGAATGTAATAGAGTTATTGCTAGTTTAATTAGAAGGTTCGGCTAGGTCATTTAAAAATTAAGATCAGTATTAGGAAAAATAATTATTTAGTTTGTTTAATTAGTAAATTCTTTAGAGAGAGATGGCTGAAGAGTTTAGTGTCGAGCAATACAGGGAGATAATGGTTGCCCTGGAAGAAATAACAGCTATTTGGAGGAACTATAACAAAGAAATGTTAGCTAGTATGAATAACTGTAACGAAACGTTATCCAGTATGATTAACTGTAACAAAGAAATTGTAACCAGTATGAAGAACTTTACAGAAGAAATGAAGAGTGAAAGGAAGGAGAGTAAGAACCACCATGAAAAAGAAAAGAAGAGTGAGTCAAATAATAGTCTAGAGGAAATGAAGAAGGGACAGGAGGAAATAAAGAGTCAGGATGAAATGAAGAATGGCCAGGAAGAAGTAAATAATGAAGTGAAGACCGAAGTGTAGATAAGCCTAGAAGAGCAGAACAGAGAAGAGAAGAACAGCGAAGAGAAAAACAGAGAAGAGAAGAACAGCGAAGAGACGACCAGCGAAGAGACCAGTGAAGAGAAGACCAGTGAAGAGAAGACCAGCCAAGAGGAGACCAGCCAAGAGAAGACCAGCCAAGAGAAGACCAGCTAAGAGGAGACTAGCCAAGAGGAGACTAGCCAAGAGGAGACAAGCCAAGAGGAGACTAGCCAAGAGGAGACTAGCCAAGAGGAGACCAGCCAAGAGGATACCAGCCAAGAAGAGAACATCGAAGAGAACAGTGAAGAGAACAGCGGGGGAAACAACCAGGACATGAATATGAAAGAACAGATGAAGAAAAGCACAGAAGTAGTGAAGATGGGTTACAAAATGTGGCACAAGAAGAAATGAAGATAAACCAAAGAGATAGGGGAAAATGCCAAGAAGAACTGAAGAAGAGCCGAGAAGAGATGATCATGAGTCAAGAAGAAATAGACAAGCTCAAAGAAGAAACGAAGAAAGACCAAGAAGAGATGCAGGAAGACCAAGAAGAGACGAAGAAAGACCAATAACAGGGGAAGAAAGACCGAAAAGAGAGAATTAGTACACAAAGAGTGATTAAGATGGTGCAAGGAGTGAAGAAGATGGCGCAAGGTGTAACTGAGTGCAGTCCAGACGATATTCAGAAGAACGAAGAGGGAATTAGGAACCAAGAAGAGACGAAGAAGAGCTGGGAAGATATGCTGTGTGAACGAGTAACTACGAGAGAAGAAATAGATAGAAAAAGGGAAGAAACAAGGAAACTGTGGGAAGACAATAAGCAATGCTCTAAAGAGTATCGGGTCCGTCCAAGGCAACGGTCGGCCCGGCTCGGGCAGCTGGCTGAACGACATGCGGCATTGGCGACGCAGAAGTGTCGCCGGGTGACAAGAGAAGCTACATCTACTGCGAGAGAAGGTTATCTGGTGAGACTGTACAGCCTGCGATGGAGGAAAGGCAGGAGGCCTAAACTTCGAGTAGCATGGGGACCTCCAGGAGGAGATGTATTACCTGTTCGGGACGAACAGGTTTAAGGAGTGGGCAATGTTACGAACGTTAGCAAGGCCGCAGGTGCACGCCGTAACATGAGATGCGCCGTGCGCACCTGGGTCGCCGCTTTATCTCTCTCCAGCCCTCCGCTCCCCCCGCGCGGTGCCCTGCCTTTGACACGTTACTGATACCGGACAGCTGGGAGTTACGCGAGCCGCCGACACGTGTTTTCAAGAGATTTCTGCCGTCGAGACGGCTCGCGATGACGCGACAGGCCCCGGCCGCTCTCGTGAGTTCTGGAATTTCGCTGGGGCCTATATATAGGTCCGAGGGCGTCAGGAGTGAGTCCGAGTCTGAGTGGAGTTCAGAGCGAAGTCGGGAGTTCTCCCGCGCCGGAGTTTCCGGGCGATAGTGCCGCGGTTGCGGCAGAGTGGCGAATTCCTTGGACGAAGGTTCCAGGGCAGGGAGTGAGAGAGTTCAGTGGAGTCGGGAGTTTTCCCGCGGCGGAGTTTCCGGGCGATAGATTCGCGGGCGCGGTGGAGCCCCGAGTGATGTTCCGAGCGAGGCGTCGAGTGGGATATCGGCGAAGGGTGTGACGGCGGCGGCAGAGTGTGGCGACGGAGTCCCACGGCGGAGACTCACGAGGGGTGCTGCGGCGATAGTTGCGGTCCAGCGAGGTGTGTGGAACGAGTGACTGGGGAATAGATCTTTCTTTAAGTGTAATTAATTATTTGCCATTTTAGAAGATTATTTGTAAGTGACAAGTAGTGGTAATTAATAAAACTGTGTGTGTGATAAAAATCTTTAATTGGGCTATCCTTTACGAACCCGCGGTAAAATCGTAACAGTATTTATCTCGTTTTTATGTAGTAGCTATGAATAACTCTTACCTAACATTTGCATTGCAATTCCTTTTAAAAAATAACTTAGAATTGTTTTATTTATTTTAATAAAACATTTCTATTTAATTTTGAACATCATAGTTAGATATATATTTTTTGCACTATTTTTATTTTTGTAATCATTGAAGAATATACTTTACATTATGTGATAGTTTTTTGTGTATGTAAATGAATCTCTAACTTGACTTGAAAAAACACACATGATATGTTGGGCGCTAGTTTCTGTGTTTCTACCTGTTTGTGTACACCTACAGAGATATAATTAAAATAAACATACATATATCTCTTTGGATTCAACATTTATCTCATTAACATGTTAAGCAATCTGTTTGCCCGACTTTGAGACAGTTAGCAAATGTATTGCATGATAAACATTTATTAGTACTCTTCTTATAAATATGAGTCCTTCAAAACACATCCAAAGAATTTTAGAAATAATAACAAAAAAAAAATTATATTATTATTCTTTCAATCATTGTTCTATGTTTTGAAATAGTTCATTAAACAAAATATTTGAAATTATCTTTATAGTGTACGACGCCCCATTGAAACTGATTGACAATACTAGTATGTTCAGTTTAAAGAATACGAAACAGCCTCATGATTCTACAGATGATATTCAGATAAAATATACTCGAATAAGTTCAGGGGAGGGCAATTTGATGATTGCGCTCTTCTAGGACTTCTGGTATTGTCCCCAGCCGGTTCGGGATATGCTTTGGAAGAAAGTCTAGAACTATGACCCAGCAGAACTATTAATGACGGCGACTCAGCTTGGCTCTTCGCATGATGGGCTGAAAATTCCTTTAAATGGGCGTGTGTCACCAGTGTAATAGGAATGGTACTTGTATAGATTCCTCGAAGTCTTGCAGCACAATGGTGGATATTTGCCCGTCATGGTAGCGGAAATAGCTAAGAAACACGACTGCTTATAGTCTGTATGGTGAAAACCCGGACTTTCTCAACTTATTACTGGTAAAACTACATAAATTCGCAGCAGTCACTTATCTTCTCGTTCTATGCGCAGGATCCCTAGATGAAGGACCGCCCCACGCACAGAGAACTCTTCTTAATCCGAAGCCCAACGCTTAAGTAATTGTTCTTTCAAAATCGCCAGCCAGCGAACATCTAAGCTAGGAAGAAAGACTAAGCAACCTCGCTTCCTACTTGGCGAGAGAGTTAATACTCGAAGACCATAGATAACTAGTGCAGCATAGCAAAATCAGCAAGAAACGGAATAATATTTCAAATAGATATTCAGCAAAGAATAATAAAATAAATCCCAAACATGAATATCAACACAAATGCTATGGAATAACCTGGGCCGTCACACTATGCACAACTCAGTACTTAAATATGTAATTATAAGAAAATAAAAAAATATTTTTTAAATTTAAATGACAAAGTAAACATATAACCATGAGACAAAAATAATTATGAACATGTAAACATGTATCAATTTTGACGTGACAACGTCTAATAAATCGATGAACGCCGGCTGCACGCAAGAAAAAGTGTCCCGTAATGCACATTGTCCCAATACGATGTGTCCCACTTGCGCCGCATATATCTCTCTTCCACTGGATTGTGTAGTTTACTTGTTTATGTTATTTGCTACGTAAAAGTCATATCAATGTCAGCAAATTGCATGACTACTCAACAACTTTAAATTGCAAAAACATTTAGAGATAGTAAAACAAAATGTTTTGAAAATGATCTAATTTTTTCTCTCCTGCTCTCAATATTTTATTTACATTCAAATAATCAATTAATTTTATCAAAAACAGGAGCTATTGAAATGTTCAGACATTGTTTGCATGTTTCTAAAATACCATGTGTGCATTTTCTTAAAAAACTGTATTGAAATTATAACCTAATCAACATATCACTAAAAAAACTTGCAAAGGAAGTCAATAATAGCACTAATTCTGGTATTTAAGTACTTATTGACTTATAACATTATAAACATTAATTAAACTAACCTGGCCCAGCTAACCTATAAAGGCAAACCACAATTTACTAACATTTATTTCCACAAAGTTTCGACAATTTATATACTGTAAAAACATACTCAACCTAACTTAATTGGGCTAGGGAATTTGTTTAACAAAACTAACCTAACCTAAATGATTATTGACCAACGTAAGCTAAACTATAATAAATAAACAATTTTTTTACCTAATGTACCTCCTACATATAAAAACATATTTCATTATCAAATCTTCCATCCAAGCCTAACAGTTTCGTCATTCTGCATGAGTGACTTATATCCACAATTACCGTCCTATGTTGTGTGCGAGGCATGATAGGTTTAAAAAAAAGAGGTTGGTTAGGTTAGGTTTGTTTAAAAACGTCATTTTCTGAGTATGTTTGATAAGGTTGTGTTTTGACAATTTTAAAGTGTTTAAATTTTGGTTAAATAGTTTGCAATACATTATGTTTTGCTATAGGTTATTTTGGGTAAGTTAAATCCAAAAGTTGTGATTCTCTACATTAACTAATAAAAGTTTCAAAAATTTAGTTAAACAATTAATTTTATTATTATATAATGTTGTACTTACAGATGCCTTTTTACGTTTTTTAGAGATTTGTGTTATTGAAGTACGACAATCATCGTCACACTCTTCATCTCCTTGAGCAGTGAAACGTTTTTCCTCTGATAAATTTATGGATGCATTGCTCCATGTTTCAGGTACACCCAAACATTTTATAGTTGGCGAGTCTTTCCCAATTATGTCAAGAACAATGTTGTCAATGTCATTGTACTTGGCATGTGTTCCACCTGCTGCCCCAGTTTGTTTCTCATTATCTACTTTGGTCTGGAAATAAAATATTTTAATCAAATGATAGTAATTTAAATCTCTTCAGTTTTCAGTTCAATATTAAAAATGGCAAGAATTTACTGCAACTAACCATAGTTTCTCGTCTCAAATTTGGCCAAAACTTGTCTCTCAAATATTCCCAAACCTTTTCATTTTTTACTACTCGAATACTAACCGCAAAAACAAATATTTGCTTCCACACATCACTTTTATCCTTATTTGTCAAAGAATCACTAAACTGTCCGTACAAGGTAACCTTGTTCTCTTTAATTTTTTGCAGTACTGCCGATTACAAATCTTTTGCTACTCGTGCACTCTCCATTTTTCATGTAAACAACTTGTGAATAAAACAGGTGACTAGTGAAAATTTGATACAAGCTAACCAACTTCTACAAGTAACGAGAGTTTTTTATGAAACACATTTCCCAGAACTTGTGACTTGTGAACTTGTGACTTGTAGCTTGTAAGTTTGTAACTTGTAATGTTTATAATGGGGGCCAGATCCTAAATGACTGTTAAAGAACATACTAGATTAAATTATACAAGGAGTCTGTAAGGCGCCTAATGCGGCCGTTGAAAATTGATGACTATAACTAACATTTTAATTTTATAAAAATGAAATTTTTATTAAATATTCAATTTCTTTTAATATTATGCAAATTATAGTTATTTATGATATGTATACGTGTATATATAAAATGAAAATATTGACAAAAATTATATTAATATATAAGTATATTTATGCTAATTATATATATCAATTGTGCATATGTGCCACTAATTTTTTTTAGCAGCAATAATTTAAGTGACGTCAAAAGAAGAATATAATATAAATATTCAAAAGAATGTAACTACAAAACAGCAAATCTTCCAAAACAAATGTCGGATGTACAAAACATAAAACAACGGTTATTGAGTAATATAATAAACTCCAAATATATAAACATACTTAAAAAATTAAAGCAAAATTTTTCGAGGGGTGGTAGTAAAAAATTCAAAATATCATTAAAATATTCCTAGTGACGCAAACTTAGATTTGAAGAAGAAATACTATTTTCACCAAATTTCGTTTGGATCTCAAATTTCAGAAATATATACCTTTTTAGTAATTGTAAGCATTGTTTTTATAAGGTGCTTAAGGTTCGCATTAAAGATTATTAATAAAACAAACACTTCAATTTAATAATAAGGTTTGTTTCACCTATGTAGCTGTATTTCACATGTTAATCTATTGTTACACATTCATTTTCTATTTTATATATATCACCATGGAGTATGCTTCATGATACGCTTATACCTAAGGTAAAGTATCTCTTTGACGTTACAGAGTCAGTGAGTCAGTGATGAGCATACCCCTATACCTATATATATATATATATATATATATATATATATATATATATATATATATATATATAAGAAGCAAACGTTGCTCCGATACCTAAACGTCTAAAAAAGATATGGTCTTAAACCACTTATAAAAGCACAAATTACTAGATATGTAAAATGTTTTATACTTCAATTGTTAAAAAAAAATATTGTTTGTCTGTAAAGTCGGTTTACGGACGATAGTTTAACGTGGCAACGTCATAACAAAACATTGATAAAATGATTGCATACTTGTATGAACAAAATTGAATCACTTTTATTTTAATAACAAAATAAATATTTTAAATTATACTAATATTCAGATTTTTAAAATGCAAGAATAATTAACCTTTATTGCCGAAATTGTTGTTGATATAAGCAATGAAAACCACATTAACTTTTCACTTCACTTTAAAAACAGTCGACGAAACAGTTTACGTGTAGATGACTTGTAATTAGTTTTAAAAACTGACGTTTAGCTATAAGGTTTAAATAAAAAATGAATAAGTTTTCATATAAATAAACTGTAATCAAATATCTATCATCAATTATATGAATCACCATATTTTTAGTCAATTGTAACATAACCTATTATTACTGCACTAGCCGACAGCGTAACGGAACACAGCGTAACGGAACAATGAGCGTAACGGGACACAGCGTAGCGGAACAATGTGCGTAACGGGAAACTTTTTCGTGCGTGCAGCCGGCGTTCATCGATTGATTAGACGTTGTCACGTAAAAAATCACATATATGTATATATTTTTTACGTGACAACGTCTAATCAATCGATGAACGCCGGCTGCACGCACGAAAAAGTTCACCTATGTAGCTGTATTTCACATGTTAATCTATTGTTACACATTCATTTTCTATTTTATATATATCACCATGGAGTATGCTTCATGATACGCTTATACCTAAGGTAAAGTATCTCTTTGACGTTACAGAGTCAGTGAGTCAGTGATGAGCATACCCCTATACCTATATATATATATATATATATATATATATATATATATATATATATATATATATATATATAAGAAGCAAACGTTGCTCCGATACCTAAACGTCTAAAAAAGATATGGTCTTAAACCACTTATAAAAGCACAAATTACTAGATATGTAAAATGTTTTATACTTCAATTGTTAAAAAAAAATATTGTTTGTCTGTAAAGTCGGTTTACGGACGATAGTTTAACGTGGCAACGTCATAACAAAACATTGATAAAATGATTGCATACTTGTATGAACAAAATTGAATCACTTTTATTTTAATAACAAAATAAATATTTTAAATTATACTAATATTCAGATTTTTAAAATGCAAGAATAATTAACCTTTATTGCCGAAATTGTTGTTGATATAAGCAATGAAAACCACATTAACTTTTCACTTCACTTTAAAAACAGTCGACGAAACAGTTTACGTGTAGATGACTTGTAATTAGTTTTAAAAACTGACGTTTAGCTATAAGGTTTAAATAAAAAATGAATAAGTTTTCATATAAATAAACTGTAATCAAATATCTATCATCAATTATATGAATCACCATATTTTTAGTCAATTGTAACATAACCTATTATTACTGCACTAGCCGACAGCGTAACGGAACACAGCGTAACGGAACAATGAGCGTAACGGGACACAGCGTAGCGGAACAATGTGCGTAACGGGAAACTTTTTCGTGCGTGCAGCCGGCGTTCATCGATTGATTAGACGTTGTCACGTAAAAAATCACATATATGTATATATTTTTTACGTGACAACGTCTAATCAATCGATGAACGCCGGCTGCACGCACGAAAAAGTTTCCCGTTACGCACATTGTTCCGCTACGCTGTGTCCCGTTACGCTCATTGTTCCGTTACGCTGTGTTCCGTTACGCTGTCGGCTAGTGCAGTAATAATAGGTTATGTTACAATTGACTAAAAATATGGTGATTCATATAATTGATGATAGATATTTGATTACAGTTTATTTATATGAAAACTTATTCATTATTTTATTTAAACCTTATAGCTAAACGTCAGTTTTTAAAACTAATTACAAGTCATCTACACGTAAACTGTTTCGTCGACTGTTTTTAAAGTGAAGTGAAAAGTTAATGTGGTTTTCATTGCTTATATCAACAACAATTTCGGCAATAAAGGTTAATTATTCTTGCATTTTAAAAATCTGAATATTAGTATAATTTAAAATATTTATTTTGTTATTAAAATAAAAGTGATTCAATTTTGTTCATACAAGTATGCAATCATTTTATCAATGTTTTGTTATGACGTTGCCACGTTAAACTATCGTCCGTAAACCGACTTTACAGACAAACAATATTTTTTTTTTAACAATTGAAGTATAAAACATTTTACATATCTAGTAATTTGTGCTTTTATAAGTGGTTTAAGACCATATCTTTTTTAGACGTTTAGGTATCGGAGCAACGTTTGCTTCTTTAAATGAGTAGTTTTTAAACAAAAATGCCTATACTTTCATGACTTTTACCGTAAATTACAGTGATAAATAGTGGTAATTTTTCCAGCACTGCATGCCCATTGCGGATGCATCTACTTGTGACGGTATATAGTTTGCAAATGATCGTTGGCATTTTACGCACACTTTGCATTTTTTTCCCTTTTTGTTAAAATTACTTAATTTTTTATCAGTTTCTACATTATCAAGTCTCGCAACGTTTAGTATATAGAACCTCCTCCGACTTGGCTTTAGGAAACTAAACATGACTGCGAATAATGAGTATAAGAGATTTTCACTGCATGTTACTTTAGTGAAGGAGTTCCAAATGTTTCTTTGCAGCCACGGAGCTACATTTATGTCTAAATGCACGTGTTTCTTTCAGGATCATCCTCGTGTAGTTTTCCGGTAATTTTTAATGGATTCTATTATTTAAAATTATTTACTTTGGGCTGGAATTCATTAATTTTTAATTAAATTATTTTCATGTTTAAAGTTTAGTGAACTAAATCATTAGCGATATTGAATGACACAGAAAAGGTATATTGAGAATAGCAGCTACCATGACCTATTGTAAGGAAATATGGCATATTCTCCCGAACTGCTTCCGGAGAAACGTGGGGAAGCCAATATGAGGTTTGTCAGACGGGGATTGTAGCCCTTGACCTCTGGACTGCGAAACCAGTGCCCTGCCATTACACCACCTAACTCTATACAAGTCCTTAAATATGTATATTTTTTCCTTCACAAAACTAAAGGGCTTTAAATCTTACAATAAATTGTTTATATTTGCTTACCAGTTGCAGTGTACTGGTGAATGTAGGTAGCATGTCGTTGACAAAAGTAAACAGGAACTTTCCACCCAATGCAATCTAACTTCTGGTCTAGTACAACTGCTCGCGCAGTTTTGTGTCCTGAGCTGTCAGGAGTCACTGTGCTGCCACGCTGTCACGCGAACTGATTACAGCGCTTGGTGTGATCAAACCAGGCTTCAAGCTCATATCAATTACGCACTAATAGCATCGATGATTGTAAATACGTTGCTAAACCCAGGTTTCGTAAACCTCCTTAATTTCATGGTTAAGTTCTTTATTCTATTTTGATTACTTAAAGGCCCTTATGCATAGATGTTTACCTCGGATATTGCTGAAATTTGATAGAACATATGTAATTGCTGTTGCGTTAAAAAAAGACGAAAAATCATGTAAAATTTTTACAATTCTGTTAAGCATGTGTTTATTTTGGCATTGCTGAATTAGGATATGTATTTAAGTTTAGTGTTTGGATGGAGATACTTTTATTTATTGTAAAATATGAGTTAGGTAGCTATTGAATTATTGATATTATTATACATATATATGGAGTCATTAACCACCTTAAAGGGTTCTTTTAAAACGTATCAGTAATGACCCGGGAAAATTTTGACTCACGTATTCACGAATAATTTCTTAATTCTATTAAATTCTGTGAAATAACTTTGAATGAAAGTGTGTTTGACTCGCGAATTTCTTTATAAATAAAATTATTTACGAACCATCGTATCTATTCACGAATATCCGTCAGTTTTTAGCCATTAATGTTTTTTTTTTAATCATATTACTGACAAGCATGAACGCGCGATAACTAGGGTATGCCAAACCATAGGTATGGTAAATTGTGTCAGAAATTATGGTACACTGAATGGAAATTAATGTTACAAATTATCGTATACTATGTCCTAAATTATGGTGCGTTATGTAAGAAGGTTATTAGTTTGCCTATGCAAAAAGGTAATGCACCATGTACATCCCAAACAAGATGGTATAGACCAGCCTGCGGGCTAATTATGAACATACATTTTGCGATGCAAGACACGGTAAACATCGAAGGTCATAGAGATTATCGCAGGAAGAAGCTGCGTAATTACTAACACAACAATATTTCCTTAAACTCCACCATTGATGAAGACCGGGCGGTATTTGAGTTTGAACACACATTTCGTACGGTATTTCTCGCACCGCTACTATGTGATAGGCTACACCACGTGTGTTGTCAGGTGGGGTGGAACGAATAAGAGGTTAGAGATATAATTTAACCTTAATAAGTATTAAATGATGTGAAATTTTAGTGGGACGATTTTCTTTTTATCATAGCTGGGATAGTTATGGAGCCAAAACTATTTATAATGAAGTTTAATTTAAACAATTTTTGAGGTTAGGAACTATATCGGTAGTATTTTAATGTATGGTTTTATGTTTGCAATTGCAATACACAGGTATGGCAACATTGCCGACAGAAATTTATTTTACTCCATCTTTTAACTATATATTCATCAATCAAAAAATATATTTAATATATCATTGAAACTATATTTTCTTATTTACTGAAAAAATTGTTTATTATGCACGCTTTAATTATTCAGTGTTTGCTGAACCTATGACGGCACTTATTTATGCCATGGCTCACAAGTCTCGCGGATGATAACGAAACACGCGCCCCGTGTAGGTTCGTAATCACCGAATGCGGTCTGTGTTTCGGTGGAGCGTGTAGAACACCGCTGGCTTCGAGGCAGCGAGGTGGCTGCGAGGTGGCAGCGAGGAGCTGGGAGGACATCCTGCCGCTGACTCCCACACCACACTCGCCCGGCGAGTGGTCGATAGCGAGGCCGCGCTGCCCGATGAAATATTGAGTGTCGCTGCCCTCTGGTGCCCGGCCGGGCCGCGCTGCGCGATAGCTCGATACCAGGAGTCGACGTGTCGCGCGCCAAGATTTCAGCTGGTCACTCGTGGAACTCGATCATCGATCGACGCCTGTCTCGAAGACCGGTTGAAAGTGTGTTGAGTGACCAAGTGGGATTGTAATATTATTTTCAATTACGACGTTATACACAGTAGGTAGGAGTCTTGTTTTTCCCAAAAATATATAAATAAATATTTATAACTATGTAGACAATTTTTCTGGACGATTTTTGTAATGGAAAACCTTGATTTAAAAGTTTTTTTGTGGTCATACGCCTTTGCTTAAATGGCGCATGTCCATGAAAATCTTATAAATATATATAAATTTAATAGCATTTATTTTTAACACAGGTAAATAATAAGTCAGTAAATACGTATATATTTTACCTACATACTTGTATTTCACAACAATCACTATAATATAGTTAATGAATAAAATAAAGGACCATTACGATAAATATATATATAACTACATTAATAAAAGTTTGGAAAAAATTAAGTAATTAAAAATATTTAATTCCTTAATTAATGTACAAACAGCAATCAAACTGATAAAATATTGTGTTAACATTACCTAATGTATAAGTTTGAGTTTGGAGACGTCCTCATTTTTTCTGTAGTAATTTAATTAAAATGCAGAACACAAAATAATCGTATAGCAATAATAACAATAAAAATTGAAATACCACAAAAATCCATGTCATATGCAAAACCAGAGTACAAAACCCGTTGCACCGCATTTCGCGCTTCAACCAACTGGGCCACGGAGGTTGAATTTAAGGTTTCGCGTGACACAATAAACACTTGGCCGTAACTTAGAGGGTCCCAAAAAACAAGACTCAAATCTCACTGGTCACTAACACGGATGACGTTGGGCGGCATTGAGATTTAATAAGTAAGTACTTATTGTTAGCATATCATATTGTTTAAAAGTAAAATTTTATTTTAATTAAATACCAAAAGTTTTTAACGCATTTGATTGCCTTAGGATTAATGCTACTTCGGTCAAAATAGCTTCGCAAATATTCATCATTTTTGAAACAATGTGACCGTGTATTGTCACGAGACGTTAAATTAAAATTCCACCACAAAACATTTAAGGGGACCGGGAATGCCCTATCTTGACAGTGTTAAAATTAGCATCTTAATGTCCCATTTTCTCAGGATCCTTTTGTCACAGCATGTTGAAATTTTTTTACGTATTCATAAAGCCTTATTTATGGAATAGATATAAGAAAATTGTATTGTGTTGTGGTATAATTGGGGGAGAAAATATTTAGCATTTTAAAAATTTTTTACATAAATTTTATTAAAATTGCTTGCAATAATTTTTTTTTTCTAATTAATTTAGAAAAATAATCTTGCGTTAAAAGTCGCATTATCATACTAGGAATTTATGTTCCAAGTTTCATTATTCTATCTCGAATAGTTCCTGAGAAAAAGGGGCATTTGCAGAGAAAATTTTTATTTTGAGAAAAATGCATTTAAAGTAAATACTGTATACAATACAATCTCACTTAACATTCTAATACATTCCAGCTCCATATGATGGCTCATCCGGGTCTTCTTGCTGCTCATACAGATCCTCTAACTTCCGTTTTGCTGCATTCCTCTTCTGCCTGGCTTTAATTTCAATATTTTTCACCACACGCTTTGCTTCGTCTATTCTGTAGCTGTCTAGTCTCTTCATTGCTTCCACACAATTTTTACCAGGAGGGAAACCAAATATTTCATACACATGACACACCACCAAATTTCCATCATTGAATGATGCAACAGCATCCCACACTCCAAAATGCAAGGTACGGAAACCAACAAATGTAGTTTTGGGAAGTCTGTTCCAGATAACACTGTTTACACTCTCATTTGAATTTTGTGTCCTTCCATGTAAACATTTCTTCAGCAACTCGGGCTCACTTAGGTCTCTAAATATGGGTTTCATTTCTTCAACCACGACATGAGGAAGGTGAAAGTGATCAGCATGTTTATAACATTCTCCTTTACTCCTTGCACACTGATATTTACACCAACTTTCTGAACCCTTAGGACAGAGTCCATGCTGGGGGTCTTCATTCGATGATAGTAAATGGAAATACTCTGCCCATACACTCTCTCTCATTCCTTGAAGATTATTTGAATTTCTTCTTATTGCCAAACCATTATATTTTTGAATGTCCGCTATGGTTGAATCAGTAACTCGTCCTCGGCCACCAAAAACTTTGCCATCTTCTAGTTTCTTTCCCTGCAATTTGATTTTCAAATTTTTCAACCTAGTACCCATCCTCTTTTGTACATGCCCTAAGCATTCTAATTCTGATACTGTTTTATCGCCATAAGGGGCAGCCTGAAGAACAGCTTTGTGTCCCTTGCAATCACCATCACCTAAATATTTTGTAAATCGTACATTGTACTGTGATATGGATCGATTGAAAATGTGTACAACACCAGAAACCTCCATGCCACCACTAGTGCCTTTGTAGTTTGCAGTGCATGTTTCTTCATGCTGACCTTTTAGTTTATCCTTGCATGTACAGTGCTTTGATAAAATGTCTAAATCTATAACTTTACCAGTATCAACACTCGTACATGTTACAACACCATGCAGTGAAACATGCCCTCTACGAGCTGGAAAAATACCAACATCGAAAGAGGGAAAAAATATCTTTCTAACTATAAAAGTCTCAATATTATAGCATTTTAA
Organism: Bacillus rossius redtenbacheri; assembly: GCF_032445375.1. NCBI lineage: Eukaryota > Metazoa > Arthropoda > Insecta > Phasmatodea > Bacillidae > Bacillus > Bacillus rossius. Next base: position 183,266,433 of record NC_086330.1, on the reverse strand, counting down.
AATAAAAAGTTATTGAACATTGAATTTTGTAATTGTTTTCGTACTTTGATGGTTTTTCCTGAAAATCACAACTTTTAAATTATTATTTTTAAATAAATTATTTTAGTATTTACCCTTAGTGTAATATGTCGTTTTAGAGCTAACATACTGAAGAAAAATAATCTGCAAAAACATAAAAAATGGTTTTTTTAAACAATTTCATAATTCCCAGTCCCCTTAAGGACATGAAGAAGCTTACGTTTCATGTTGACGTGTGGGAATAAACTGACATCTTGTGATGTCACGACTGATAGATAGGCTACGGCTGTGTGCGGCAGAAGACCGTGAGAAAAAGTGGAGACTTCATTCCTACACAACATCGAATTCAGTGTTACCAACTCCGGATTTAGCAAGAAGAGAATAAATCCCCGAAATTGGTTGTTTATCGATTATGTGAACTGCTATGAAGATCCTTTTAGAACATTCGAAAATCATCTCTATTAATCCCGAGATTTGTGGGGCAATAGGAGGAAAGGAGGGGGGGGGGGGGTGAGAAATGGGTATATAAGCTCGGGAATTTTACCAGTTAGGCATGGAGCAGCAGGACCATCACCAACATCATCATGAGACACATTAGAGAGAGAGAGAGAGATTGACAACAGGCAAGGTGTTTGGAGAGCTAAGTATGAGTGTTGTAATTATTTGTTATGAAATGACCAGTAGAGTTTAAATGTTTGTTAATGATGAAAATAACTTTGAGATTTTTGTGTAGTAGCTGTTGGACTTGTGTTTTGTGTGAATATGATGCACCTGTTTAAACTTAAAGTGTTGGTTAGGTGCTCATAAAGTGGATTGGCACTTGTTAAATTTGCTGCACCTCCTGTGCATTTTCTTGTTTGGCGGCCATCTTGCATTCAATAAATTGATTTTAGCTCTCCAAAGACCTTGCCTTATTAGTTAATTAATAGTTTGTTTATATTTGGTTACAGACATGAAGCATTTACATGTACTTTATAATAAATGTTGGCTCTTCTAGCCTAGAGTTTGAAAAACCAAAGAAAGCATTAAAACCAGATATATTTATTGTGTGTAAATTATAAAATTTTAGTTATTTATGAGATGTATATATTCATAACAGATCTAACTATTTTTTGTACTATTTATGAGATGTTAGAGATTAGCAATAAACATTGGAAATAATTTGATGTGTTCGGTCAATGTTCAAATGAAATACTCAGGATAACATTTAGACCTATAATATTAAGTGAAATTTTTCAATAATTTAGAATTCACTGAGGTTTAAATTTCTTTTAAAAAAAAGAGAATTTCTTTTTTGATAATATACAATGTCATACCATGATAATGGAAAAAAATAAAAAAAGGGGGGGGGGAGGGTCATTCTCATTTGGACTCCAAGACTGAAATTATTTCCTGAAGGTTTTTACACCTTAAAATGTACAAAAATACTTCTCATACATGTGAAAAACCAACATTGGAATAGCGATTTTCATTTTGATGTAAGGTAAGTATCTGCGACTGTGCTTTCGCAAGGAAAGCCAATGAGGAATGTCTTCAGGCAGCTCTTGCGCGATCCTGGCGAATGTCGCGAGGCTGGTTCGATAAAATATTCTTCGCGCACGGAATAAACTGCTTACATCTCGGCGACTTAGCGCCCGCTCCAAGTCTGCCGAGCGCAGGCTATCTGAATTACTTTGCGAGCACGCTAGCGGTTAGGAGGGTTGGAGGGGGGACTATTTATTTAGCCCGATTTCCATACCACTTGGAGATCTTCCGCTTCGCATTAAACATGGCGCGCCCGTTAACGTCTCCTCTCTCAGGGTTACCGATGGTGAATTTCGGGTGACGGTAGATGGTACCGCGAGGAAAAATTAGAGGAAGGGGGTGGGGGTTTCGGGAACCAGCTTAATAAATCGCATTGCCATCGTCGAGCAGGAACCACGCTCCCCGTGCTGTGGTGCGGGCAAATACCTCTCTAATCCTTCCTTCACCAAACTTTTTTTATTCTTGCCGCAGAAAAGGGGAGATCTGAATAATGTAAAGGAAAGGAATTCCAGAGAAAAAAGTTCTGCTAACGAAGTCAGAATGCCGGCTCCGTCACCAACGAGCGAATACAGGATACACACGAGGTTGTTTTCACACATCACTGCAAATCCATTTGTATACGTTTAACATCGCATGTACAGTAATATGTGATACTTCAGTAAGAAAAAAATGCACCTTTATACGTATAAATTATATAATACACATTTGTAACAATCAATATATAATTAATTAGGTAATAAAATATTTGTAAATTATGATTTGCGTAAAATTAATGTATGTCACGGTGTGCTACAAAATGCAACGTCTTCATGCAAAATAAAAATACAATGAAATATAGGAACGTGCAAAAATAACTTTATATTAAACGTGACAGTGAAATAATAAATGTTTCGATATTTCAGCTATTATGCTGCGTTATTTTTTGTGTTATTTAAATAATAGGTCAACCTGAACCGATGTTCGCCGAATCTTGGTATACTAGGTGTTTTAATTTAGTAAGTAGCACTCTTGTTTTCAGAGTGCATGATCTTATTTACAAAATTTACATTTCAGATTACATGTTTAATTTACAAAATTTACAGCATAAATAAATCATTTTAGTTATAACTTAGTTGCTTGAAAAAAGATAGCTACTAACCTAAGTATGAATATCAATATTTTTGTTAGTAATATATATATATATATATATATATACACAACCTTATACTGACAAAGAATTAAAAGTTATATTATAAATGTATCAGATGCAGAGTCATAAGAAAATTGTAGTTAAAGACAAAGAAGTAAAAATTATGTAAATTAGAACAATAAAGCATAGCAGTTTTAAAAAGATTAAACAAGAAAAATAAAGAAAATTATGAAAATTACTATTTTGTTTATTAAGCTGGTTTAAGATACTTTGTTTAAACATTTATAGATCCACACGATGACATTGAGCTGTACTATTTGCAAAAAAAAATTAAATAAAATAATCAAATGTAAAGTTATGAACGAAGTTACTTTTTGTTACTTAAAATTTATACAAAAGCGTATTTACCAAGTTTTTTACTTTCTGACAGAAAACCAGCACATTCCAAACGAAAAAAGTGACGGTGAGTTTTAGAATAAAACACAATATAATAATATTTTGCACTAGAAAAATATTAATGCATATTCCCCAGCGTTGTTAAATGATCAAACATGGAAAAAAAACTGCAACAAACCTACATCAATTTCAAAAAAGTAAATCTTGCGACTTAAGAAAATTTTCTATATAGTTTTTCGTTTCATGTTCCCAAAAACAATCGTCAACGCAAATGTTTATATATAGGTATTTATATAGGTATATATAGGTAATCACAATTTTTGTAGACACGATAACTGTCGCAATTTTTCTCAGAGCACTTACAAACTGAAACATTAAATCTTGTAGTGAGAAATCTCGGTCGAGTTCGTTAATGGGCAATAACCGACCGAAGAGATAGAAATGTGGATCTGATTTGAGTTAGAAACATGTCTTAAATATTAATGTTGTATGATGGTATACAAATATTGTCGCAAAAATATACGAATACAAATATTTAATAAAATATTGAATTCTGGAATGAATAATATACTTTCAATTAAGGTTAAATATTGCGGACCCAAATACCACTACGGTCTTGAACATAAATCGCCTGCATACATAGTTAGAACAGTTAATATTTCTATGTTTTACACTAAAGTAAAAATAAAACAAATAAATTATTTAACAATCACAACTGTTCCCTATGTGCGTAACTGATTTTTTGTACGTGTCCAATAATTTTTAAATAAAAAGGTGAAATAATTTTTACGCTGTACACAAATAAATGACACATTTATTTATTTAAATAGACATAATATTTTTTTTTAATTATACACTTGATAATTCTAATTTCAGTTTATCACAGTAAACGGAAATTAAAATATATATGAATATAAATTCACACAAAAATTTAAATATGGGTTTCATTTCTTCAACCACGACATGAGGAAGGTGAAAGTGATCAGCATGTTTATAACATTCTCCTTTACTCCTTGCACACTGATATTTACACCAACTTTCTGAACCCTTAGGACAGAGTCCATGCTGGGGGTCTTCATTCGATGATAGTAAATGGAAATACTCTGCCCATACACTCTCTCTCATTCCTTGAAGATTATTTGAATTTCTTCTTATTGCCAAACCATTATATTTTTGAATGTCCGCTATGGTTGAATCAGTAACTCGTCCTCGGCCACCAAAAACTTTGCCATCTTCTAGTTTCTTTCCCTGCAATTTGATTTTCAAATTTTTCAACCTAGTACCCATCCTCTTTTGTACATGCCCTAAGCATTCTAATTCTGATACTGTTTTATCGCCATAAGGGGCAGCCTGAAGAACAGCTTTGTGTCCCTTGGAATCACCATCACCTAAATATTTTGTAAATCGTACATTGTACTGTGATATGGATCGATTGAAAATGTGTACAACACCAGAAACCTCCATGCCACCACTAGTGCCTTTGTAGTTTGCAGTGCATGTTTCTTCATGCTGACCTTTTAGTTTATCCTTGCATGTACAGTGCTTTGATAAAATGTCTAAATCTATAACTTTACCAGTATCAACACTCGTACATGTTACAACACCATGCAGTGAAACATGCCCTCTACGAGCTGGAAAAATACCAACATCGAAAGAGGGAAAAAATATCTTTCTAACTATAAAAGTCTCAATATTATAGCATTTTAAAATAAAAAGTTATTGAACATTGAATTTTGTAATTGTTTTCGTACTTTGATGGTTTTTCCTGAAAATCACAACTTTTAAATTATTATTTTTAAATAAATTATTTTAGTATTTACCCTTAGTGTAATATGTCGTTTTAGAGCTAACATACTGAAGAAAAATAATCTGCAAAAACATAAAAAATGGTTTTTTTAAACAATTTCATAATTCCCAGTCCCCTTAAGGACATGAAGAAGCTTAGGTTTCATGTTGACGTGTGGGAATAAACTGACATCTTGTGATGTCACGACTGATAGATAGGCTACGGCTGTGTGCGGCAGAAGACCGTGAGAAAAAGTGGAGACTTCATTCCTACACAACATCGAATTCAGTGTTACCAACTCCGGATTTAGCAAGAAGAGAATAAATCCCCGAAATTGGTTGTTTATCGATTATGTGAACTGCTATGAAGATCCTTTTAGAACATTCGAAAATCATCTCTATTAATCCCGAGATTTGTGGGGCAATAGGAAGAAAGGAGGGGGGGGGGGGGGTGAGAAATGGGTATATAAGCTCGGGAATTTTACCAGTTAGGCATGGAGCAGCAGGACCATCACCAACATCATCATGAGACACATTACAGAGAGAGAGAGAGATTGACAACAGGCAAGGTGTTTTGGAGAGCTAAGTATGAGTGTTGTAATTATTTGTTATGAAATGACCAGTAGAGTTTAAATGTTTGTTAATGATGAAAATAACTTTGAGATTTTTGTGTAGTAGCTGTTGGACTTGTGTTTTGTGTGAATATGATGCACCTGTTTAAACTTAAAGTGTTGGTTAGGTGCTCATAAAGTGGATTGGCACTTGTTAAATTTGCTGCACCTCCTGTGCATTTTCTTGTTTGGCGGCCATCTTGCATTCAATAAATTGATTTTAGCTCTCCAAAGACCTTACCTTATTAGTTAATTAATAGTTTGTTTATATTTGGTTACAGACATGAAGCATTTAAATGTACTTTATAATAAATGTTGGCTCTTCTAGCCTAGAGTTTGAAAAACCAAAGAAAGCATTAAAACCAGATATATTTACTGTGTGTAAATTATAAAATTTTAGTTATTTATGAGATGTATATATTCATAACAGATCTAACTATTTTTTGTACTATTTATGAGATGTTAGAGATTAGCAATAAACATTGGAAATAATTTGATGTGTTCGGTCAATGTTCAAATGAAATACTCAGGATAACATTTAGACCTATAATATTAAGTGAAATTTTTCAATAATTTAGAATTCACTGAGGTTTAAATTTCTTTTAAAAAAAAGAGAATTTCTTTTTTGATAATATACAATGTCATACCATGATAATGGAAAAAAATAAAAAAAGGGGGGGGGGAGGGTCATTCTCATTTTGACTCCAAGACTGAAATTATTTCCTGAAGGTTTTTACACCTTAAAATGTACAAAAATACTTCTCATACATGTGAAAAACCAACATTGGAATAGCGATTTTCATTTTGATGTAAGGTAAGTATCTGCGACTGTGCTTTCGCAAGGAAAGCCAATGGGGAATGTCTTCAGGCAGCTCTTGCGCGATCCTGGCGAATGTCGCGAGGCTGGTTCGATAAAATATTCTTCGCGCACGGAATAAACTGCTTACATCTCGGCGACTTAGCGCCCGCTCCAAGTCTGCCGAGCGCAGGCTATCTGAATTACTTTGCGAGCACGCTAGCGGTTAGGAGGGTTGGAGGGGGGACTATTTATTTAGCCCGATTTCCATACCACTTGGAGATCTTCCGCTTCGCATTAAACATGGCGCGCCCGTTAACGTCTCCTCTCTCAGGGTTACCGATGGTGAATTTCGGGTGACGGTAGATGGTACCGCGAGGAAAAATTAGAGGAAGGGGGTGGGGGTTTCGGGAACCAGCTTAATAAATCGCATTGCCATCGTCGAGCAGGAACCACGCTCCCCGTGCTGTGGTGCGGGCAAATACCTCTCTAATCCTTCCTTCACCAAACTTTTTTTATTCTTGCCGCAGAAAAGGGGAGATCTGAATAATGTAAAGGAAAGGAATTCCAGAGAAAAAAGTTCTGCTAACGAAGTCAGAATGCCGGCTCCGTCACCAACGAGCGAATACAGGATACACACGAGGTTGTTTTCACACATCACTGCAAATCCATTTGTATACGTTTAACATCGCATGTACAGTAATATGTGATACTTCAGTAAGAAAAAAATGCACCTTTATACGTATAAATTATATAATACACATTTGTAACAATCAATATATAATTAATTAGGTAATAAAATATTTGTAAATTATGATTTGCGTAAAATTAATGTATGTCACGGTGTGCTACAAAATGCAACGTCTTCATGCAAAATAAAAATACAATGAAATATAGGAACGTGCAAAAATAACTTTATATTAAACGTGACAGTGAAATAATAAATGTTTCGATATTTCAGCTATTATGCTGCGTTATTTTTTGTGTTATTTAAATAACAGGTCAACTTGAACCGATGTTCGCCGAATCTTGGTATACTAGGTGTTTTAATTTAGTAAGTAGCACTCTTGTTTTCAGAGTGCATGATCTTATTTACAAAATTTACATTTCAGATTACATGTTTAATTTACAAAATTTACAGCATAAATAAATCATTTTAGTTATAACTTAGTTGCTTGAAAAAAGATAGCTACTAACCTAAGTATGAATATCAATATTTTTGTTAGTAATATATATATATATATATACACAACCTTATACTGACAAAGAATTAAAAGTTATATTATAAATGTATCAGATGCAGAGTCATAAGAAAATTGTAGTTAAAGACAAAGAAGTAAAAATTATGTAAATTAGAACAATAAAGCATAGCAGTTTTAAAAAGATTAAACAAGAAAAATAAAGAAAATTATGAAAATTACTATTTTGTTTATTAAGCTGGTTTAAGATACTTTGTTTAAACATTTATAGATCCACACGATGACATTGAGCTGTACTATTTGCAAAAAAAAATTAAATAAAATAATCAAATGTAAAGTTATGAACGAAGTTACTTTTTGTTACTTAAAATTTATACAAAAGCGTATTTACCAAGTTTTTTACTTTCTGACAGAAAACCAGCACATTCCAAACGAAAAAAGTGACGGTGAGTTTTAGAATAAAACACAATATAATAATATTTTGCACTAGAAAAATATTAATGCATATTCCCCAGCGTTGTTAAATGATCAAACATGGAAAAAAACTGCAACAAACCTACATCAATTTCAAAAAAGTAAATCTTGCGACTTAAGAAAATTTTCTATATAGTTTTTCGTTTCATGTTCCCAAAAACAATCGTCAACGCAAATGTTTATATATAGGTATTTATATAGGTATATATAGGTAATCACAATTTTTGTAGACACGATAACTGTCGCAATTTTTCTCAGAGCACTTACAAACTGAAACATTAAATCTTGTAGTGAGAAATCTCGGTCGAGTTCGTTAATGGGCAATAACCGACCGAAGAGATAGAAATGTGGATCTGATTTGAGTTAGAAACATGTCTTAAATATTAATGTTGTATGATGGTATACAAATATTGTCGCAAAAATATACGAATACAAATATTTAATAAAATATTGAATTCTGGAATGAATAATATACTTTCAATTAAGGTTAAATATTGCGGACCCAAATACCACTACGGTCTTGAACATAAATCGCCTGCATACATAGTTAGAACAGTTAATATTTCTATGTTTTACACTAAAGTAAAAATAAAACAAATAAATTATTTAACAATCACAACTGTTCCCTATGTGCGTAACTGATTTTTTGTACGTGTCCAATAATTTTTAAATAAAAAGGTGAAATAATTTTTACGCTGTACACAAATAAATGACACATTTATTTATTTAAATAGACATAATATTTTTTTTTAATTATACACTTGATAATTCTAATTTCAGTTTATCACAGTAAACGGAAATTAAAATATATATGAATATATATTCACACAAAAATTTAAATATGGGTTTCATTTCTTCAACCACGACATGAGGAAGGTGAAAGTGATCAGCATGTTTATAACATTCTCCTTTACTCCTTGCACACTGATATTTACACCAACTTTCTGAACCCTTAGGACAGAGTCCATGCTGGGGGTCTTCATTCGATGATAGTAAATGGAAATACTCTGCCCATACACTCTCTCTCATTCCTTGAAGATTATTTGAATTTCTTCTTATTGCCAAACCATTATATTTTTGAATGTCCGCTATGGTTGAATCAGTAACTCGTCCTCGGCCACCAAAAACTTTGCCATCTTCTAGTTTCTTTCCCTGCAATTTGATTTTCAAATTTTTCAACCTAGTACCCATCCTCTTTTGTACATGCCCTAAGCATTCTAATTCTGATACTGTTTTATCGCCATAAGGGGCAGCCTGAAGAACAGCTTTGTGTCCCTTGCAATCACCATCACCTAAATATTTTGTAAATCGTACATTGTACTGTGATATGGATCGATTGAAAATGTGTACAACACCAGAAACCTCCATGCCACCACTAGTGCCTTTGTAGTTTGCAGTGCATGTTTCTTCATGCTGACCTTTTAGTTTATCCTTGCATGTACAGTGCTTTGATAAAATGTCTAAATCTATAACTTTACCAGTATCAACACTCGTACATGTTACAACACCATGCAGTGAAACATGCCCTCTACGAGCTGGAAAAATACCAACATCGAAAGAGGGAAAAAATATCTTTCTAACTATAAAAGTCTCAATATTATAGCATTTTAAAATAAAAAGTTATTGAACATTGAATTTTGTAATTGTTTTCGTACTTTGATGGTTTTTCCTGAAAATCACAACTTTTAAATTATTATTTTTAAATAAATTATTTTAGTATTTACCCTTAGTGTAATATGTCGTTTTAGAGCTAACATACTGAAGAAAAATAATCTGCAAAAACATAAAAAATGGTTTTTTTAAACAATTTCATAATTCCCAGTCCCCTTAAGGACATGAAGAAGCTTACGTTTCATGTTGACGTGTGGGAATAAACTGACATCTTGTGATGTCACGACTGATAGATAGGCTACGGCTGTGTGCGGCAGAAGACCGTGAGAAAAAGTGGAGACTTCATTCCTACACAACATCGAATTCAGTGTTACCAACTCCGGATTTAGCAAGAAGAGAACAAATCCCCGAAATTGGTTGTTTATCGATTATGTGAACTGCTATGAAGATCCTTTTAGAACATTCGAAAATCATCTCTATTAATCCCGAGATTTGTGGGGCAATAGGAAGAAAGGAGGGGGGGGGGGGGTGAGAAATGGGTATATAAGCTCGGGAATTTTACCAGTTAGGCATGGAGCAGCAGGACCATCACCAACATCATCATGAGACACATTAGAGAGAGAGAGAGAGATTGACAACAGGCAAGGTGTTTTGGAGAGCTAAGTATGAGTGTTGTAATTATTTGTTATGAAATGACCAGTAGAGTTTAAATGTTTGTTAATGATGAAAATAACTTTGAGATTTTTGTGTAGTAGCTGTTGGACTTGTGTTTTGTGTGAATATGATGCACCTGTTTAAACTTAAAGTGTTGGTTAGGTGCTCATAAAGTGGATTGGCACTTGTTAAATTTGCTGCACCTCCTGTGCATTTTCTTGTTTGGCGGCCATCTTGCATTCAATAAATTGATTTTAGCTCTCCAAAGACCTTGCCTTATTAGTTAATTAATAGTTTGTTTATATTTGGTTACAGACATGAAGCATTTAAATGTACTTTATAATAAATGTTGGCTCTTCTAGCCTAGAGTTTGAAAAACCAAAGAAAGCATTAAAACCAGATATATTTACTGTGTGTAAATTATAAAATTTTAGTTATTTATGAGATGTATATATTCATAACAGATCTAACTATTTTTTGTACTATTTATGAGATGTTAGAGATTAGCAATAAACATTGGAAATAATTTGATGTGTTCGGTCAATGTTCAAATGAAATACTCAGGATAACATTTAGACCTATAATATTAAGTGAAATTTTTCAATAATTTAGAATTCACTGAGGTTTAAATTTCTTTTAAAAAAAAGAGAATTTCTTTTTTGATAATATACAATGTCATACCATGATAATGGAAAAAAATAAAAAAAGGGGGGTGGGGGAGGGTCATTCTCATTTTGACTCCAAGACTGAAATTATTTCCTGAAGGTTTTTACACCTTAAAATGTACAAAAATACTTCTCATACATGTGAAAAACCAACATTGGAATAGCGATTTTCATTTTGATGTAAGGTAAGTATCTGCGACTGTGCTTTCGCAAGGAAAGCCAATGGGGAATGTCTTCAGGCAGCTCTTGCGCGATCCTGGCGAATGTCGCGAGGCTGGTTCGATAAAATATTCTTCGCGCACGGAATAAACTGCTTACATCTCGGCGACTTAGCGCCCGCTCCAAGTCTGCCGAGCGCAGGCTATCTGAATTACTTTGCGAGCACGCTAGCGGTTAGGAGGGTTGGAGGGGGGACTATTTATTTAGCCCGATTTCCATACCACTTGGAGATCTTCCGCTTCGCATTAAACATGGCGCGCCCGTTAACGTCTCCTCTCTCAGGGTTACCGATGGTGAATTTCGGGTGACGGTAGATGGTACCGCGAGGAAAAATTAGAGGAAGGGGGTGGGGGTTTCGGGAACCAGCTTAATAAATCGCATTGCCATCGTCGAGCAGGAACCACGCTCCCCGTGCTGTGGTGCGGGCAAATACCTCTCTAATCCTTCCTTCACCAAACTTTTTTTATTCTTGCCGCAGAAAAGGGGAGATCTGAATAATGTAAAGGAAAGGAATTCCAGAGAAAAAAGTTCTGCTAACGAAGTCAGAATGCCGGCTCCGTCACCAACGAGCGAATACAGGATACACACGAGGTTGTTTTCACACATCACTGCAAATCCATTTGTATACGTTTAACATCGCATGTACAGTAATATGTGATACTTCAGTAAGAAAAAAATGCACCTTTATCCGTATAAATTATATAATACACATTTGTAACAATCAATATATAATTAATTAGGTAATAAAATATTTGTAAATTATGATTTGCGTAAAATTAATGTATGTCACGGTGTGCTACAAAATGCAACGTCTTCATGCAAAATAAAAATACAATGAAATATAGGAACGTGCAAAAATAACTTTATATTAAACGTGACAGTGAAATAATAAATGTTTCGATATTTCAGCTATTATGCTGCGTTATTTTTTGTGTTATTTAAATAATAGGTCAACCTGAACCGATGTTCGCCGAATCTTGGTATACTAGGTGTTTTAATTTAGTAAGTAGCACTCTTGTTTTCAGAGTGCATGATCTTATTTACAAAATTTACATTTCAGATTACATGTTTAATTTACAAAATTTACAGCATAAATAAATCATTTTAGTTATAACTTAGTTGCTTGAAAAAAGATAGCTACTAACCTAAGTATGAATATCAATATTTTTGTTAGTAATATATATATATATATATACACAACCTTATACTGACAAAGAATTAAAAGTTATATTATAAATGTATCAGATGCAGAGTCATAAGAAAATTGTAGTTAAAGACAAAGAAGTAAAAATTATGTAAATTAGAACAATAAAGCATAGCAGTTTTAAAAAGATTAAACAAGAAAAATAAAGAAAATTATGAAAATTACTATTTTGTTTATTAAGCTGGTTTAAGATACTTTGTTTAAACATTTATAGATCCACACGATGACATTGAGCTGTACTATTTGCAAAAAAAAATTAAATAAAATAATCAAATGTAAAGTTATGAACGAAGTTACTTTTTGTTACTTAAAATTTATACAAAAGCGTATTTACCAAGTTTTTTACTTTCTGACAGAAAACCAGCACATTCCAAACGAAAAAAGTGACGGTGAGTTTTAGAATAAAACACAATATAATAATATTTTGCACTAGAAAAATATTAATGCATATTCCCCAGCGTTGTTAAATGATCAAACATGGAAAAAAACTGCAACAAACCTACATCAATTTCAAAAAAGTAAATCTTGCGACTTAAGAAAATTTTCTATATAGTTTTTCGTTTCATGTTCCCAAAAACAATCGTCAACGCAAATGTTTATATATAGGTATTTATATAGGTATATATAGGTAATCACAATTTTTGTAGACACGATAACTGTCGCAATTTTTCTCAGAGCACTTACAAACTGAAACATTAAATCTTGTAGTGAGAAATCTCGGTCGAGTTCGTTAATGGGCAATAACCGACCGAAGAGATAGAAATGTGGATCTGATTTGAGTTAGAAACATGTCTTAAATATTAATGTTGTATGATGGGATACAAATATTGTCGCAAAAATATACGAATACAAATATTTAATAAAATATTGAATTCTGGAATGAATAATATACTTTCAATTAAGGTTAAATATTGCGGACCCAAATACCACTACGGTCTTGAACATAAATCGCCTGCATACATAGTTAGAACAGTTAATATTTCTATGTTTTACACTAAAGTAAAAATAAAACAAATAAATTATTTAACAATCACAACTGTTCCCTATGTGCGTAACTGATTTTTTGTACGTGTCCAATAATTTTTAAATAAAAAGGTGAAATAATTTTTACGCTGTACACAAATAAATGACACATTTATTTATTTAAATAGACATAAAATTTTTTTTTAATTATACACTTGATAATTCTAATTTCAGTTTATCACAGTAAACGGAAATTAAAATATATATGAATATATATTCACACAAAAATTTAAATATGGGTTTCATTTCTTCAACCACGACATGAGGAAGGTGAAAGTGATCAGCATGTTTATAACATTCTCCTTTACTCCTTGCACACTGATATTTACACCAACTTTCTGAACCCTTAGGACAGAGTCCATGCTGGGGGTCTTCATTCGATGATAGTAAATGGAAATACTCTGCCCATACACTCTCTCTCATTCCTTGAAGATTATTTGAATTTCTTCTTATTGCCAAACAATTATATTTTTGAATGTCCGCTATGGTTGAATAAGTAACTCGTCCTCGGCCACCAAAAACTTTGCCATCTTCTAGTTTCTTTCCCTGCATTTTGATTTTCAAATTTTTCAACCTAGTACCCATCCTCTTTTGTACATGCACTAAGCATTCTAATTCTGATACTGTTTTATCGCCATAAGGGGCAGCCTGAAGAACAGCTTTGTGTCCCTTGCAATCACCATCACCTAAATATTTTGTAAATCGTACATTGTACTGTGATATGGATCGATTGAAAATGTGTACAACACCAGAAACCTCCATGCCACCACTAGTGCCTTTGTAGTTTGCAGTGCATGTTTCTTCATGCTGACCTTTTAGTTTATCCTTGCATGTACAGTGCTTTGATAAAATGTCTAAATCTATAACTTTACCAGTATCAACACTCGTACATGTTACAACACCATGCAGTGAAACATGCCCTCTACGAGCTGGAAAAATACCAACATCGAAAGAGGGAAAAAATATCTTTCTAACTATAAAAGTCTCAATATTATAGCATTTTAAAATAAAAAGTTATTGAACATTGAATTTTGTAATTGTTTTCGTACTTTGATGGTTTTTCCTGAAAATCACAACTTTTAAATTATTATTTTTAAATAAATTATTTTAGTATTTACCCTTAGTGTAATATGTCGTTTTAGAGCTAACATACTGAAGAAAAATAATCTGCAAAAACATAAAAAATGGTTTTTTTAAACAATTTCATAATTCCCAGTCCCCTTAAGGACATGAAGAAGCTTACGTTTCATGTTGACGTGTGGGAATAAACTGACATCTTGTGATGTCACGACTGATAGATAGGCTACGGCTGTGTGCGGCAGAAGACCGTGAGAAAAAGTGGAGACTTCATTCCTACACAACATCGAATTCAGTGTTACCAACTCCGGATTTAGCAAGAAGAGAATAAATCCCCGAAATTGGTTGTTTATCGATTATGTGAACTGCTATGAAGATCCTTTTAGAACATTCGAAAATCATCTCTATTAATCCCGAGATTTGTGGGGCAATAGGAAGAAAGGAGGGGGGGGGGGTGAGAAATGGGTATATAAGCTCGGGAATTTTACCAGTTAGGCATGGAGCAGCAGGACCATCACCAACATCATCATGAGACACATTAGAGAGAGAGAGAGAGATTGACAACAGGCAAGGTGTTTTGGAGAGCTAAGTATGAGTGTTGTAATTATTTGTTATGAAATGACCAGTAGAGTTTAAATGTTTGTTAATGATGAAAATAACTTTGAGATTTTTGTGTAGTAGCTGTTGGACTTGTGTTTTGTGTGAATATGATGCACCTGTTTAAACTTAAAGTGTTGGTTAGGTGCTCATAAAGTGGATTGGCACTTGTTAAATTTGCTGCACCTCCTGTGCATTTTCTTGTTTGGCGGCCATCTTGCATTCAATAAATTGATTTTAGCTCTCCAAAGACCTTGCCTTATTAGTTAATTAATAGTTTGTTTATATTTGGTTACAGACATGAAGCATTTAAATGTACTTTATAATAAATGTTGGCTCTTCTAGCCTAGAGTTTGAAAAACCAAAGAAAGCATTAAAACCAGATATATTTACTGTGTGTAAATTATAAAATTTTAGTTATTTATGAGATGTATATATTCATAACAGATCTAACTATTTTTTGTACTATTTATGAGATGTTAGAGATTAGCAATAAACATTGGAAATAATTTGATGTGTTCGGTCAATGTTCAAATGAAATACTCAGGATAACATTTAGACCTATAATATTAAGTGAAATTTTTCAATAATTTAGAATTCACTGAGGTTTAAATTTCTTTTAAAAAAAAGAGAATTTCTTTTTTGATAATATACAATGTCATACCATGATAATGGAAAAAAATAAAAAAAGGGTCGGGGGGGAGGGTCATTCTCATTTTGACTCCAAGACTGAAATTATTTCCTGAAGGTTTTTACACCTTAAAATGTACAAAAATACTTCTCATACATGTGAAAAACCAACATTGGAATAGCGATTTTCATTTTGATGTAAGGTAAGTATCTGCGACTGTGCTTTCGCAAGGAAAGCCAATGGGGAATGTCTTCAGGCAGCTCTTGCGCGATCCTGGCGAATGTCGCGAGGCTGGTTCGATAAAATATTCTTCGCGCACGGAATAAACTGCTTACATCTCGGCGACTTAGCGCCCGCTCCAAGTCTGCCGAGCGCAGGCTATCTGAATTACTTTGCGAGCACGCTAGCGGTTAGGAGGGTTGGAGGGGGGACTATTTATTTAGCCCGATTTCCATACCACTTGGAGATCTTCCGCTTCGCATTAAACATGGCGCGCCCGTTAACGTCTCCTCTCTCAGGGTTACCGATGGTGAATTTCGGGTGACGGTAGATGGTACCGCGAGGAAAAATTAGAGGAAGGGGGTGGGGGTTTCGGGAACCAGCTTAATAAATCGCATTGCCATCGTCGAGCAGGAACCACGCTCCCCGTGCTGTGGTGCGGGCAAATACCTCTCTAATCCTTCCTTCACCAAACTTTTTTTATTCTTGCCGCAGAAAAGGGGAGATCTGAATAATGTAAAGGAAAGGAATTCCAGAGAAAAAAGTTCTGCTAACGAAGTCAGAATGCCGGCTCCGTCACCAACGAGCGAATACAGGATACACACGAGGTTGTTTTCACACATCACTGCAAATCCATTTGTATACGTTTAACATCGCATGTACAGTAATATGTGATACTTCAGTAAGAAAAAAATGCACCTTTATACGTATAAATTATATAATACACATTTGTAACAATCAATATCTAATTAATTAGGTAATAAAATATTTGTAAATTATGATTTGCGTAAAATTAATGTATGTCACGGTGTGCTACAAAATGCAACGTCTTCATGCAAAATAAAAATACAATGAAATATAGGAACGTGCAAAAATAACTTTATATTAAACGTGACAGTGAAATAATAAATGTTTCGATATTTCAGCTATTATGCTGCGTTATTTTTTGTGTTATTTAAATAATAGGTCAACCTGAACCGATGTTCGCCGAATCTTGGTATACTAGGTGTTTTAATTTAGTAAGTAGCACTCTTGTTTTCAGAGTGCATGATCTTATTTACAAAATTTACATTTCAGATTACATGTTTAATTTACAAAATTTACAGCATAAATAAATCATTTTAGTTATAACTTAGTTGCTTGAAAAAAGATAGCTACTAACCTAAGTATGAATATCAATATTTTTGTTAGTAATATATATATATATATATATACACAACCTTATACTGACAAAGAATTAAAAGTTATATTATAAATGTATCAGATGCAGAGTCATAAGAAAATTGTAGTTAAAGACAAAGAAGTAAAAATTATGTAAATTAGAACAATAAAGCATAGCAGTTTTAAAAAGATTAAACAAGAAAAATAAAGAAAATTATGAAAATTACTATTTTGTTTAATAAGCTGGTTTAAGATACTTTGTTTAAACATTTATAGATCCACACGATGACATTGAGCTGTACTATTTGCAAAAAAAAATTAAATAAAATAATCAAATGTAAAGTTATGAACGAAGTTACTTTTTGTTACTTAAAATTTATACAAAAGCGTATTTACCAAGTTTTTTACTTTCTGACAGAAAACCAGCACATTCCAAACGAAAAAAGTGACGGTGAGTTTTAGAATAAAACACAATATAATAATATTTTGCACTAGAAAAATATTAATGCATATTCCCCAGCGTTGTTAAATGATCAAACATGGAAAAAAACTGCAACAAACCTACATCAATTTCAAAAAAGTAAATCTTGCGACTTAAGAAAATTTTCTATATAGTTTTTCGTTTCATGTTCCCAAAAACAATCGTCAACGCAAATGTTTATATATAGGTATTTATATAGGTATATATAGGTAATCACAATTTTTGTAGACACGATAACTGTCGCAATTTTTCTCAGAGCACTTACAAACTGAAACATTAAATCTTGTAGTGTAAAATCTCGGTCGAGTTCGTTAATGGGCAATAACCGACCGAAGAGATAGAAATGTGGATCTGATTTGAGTTAGAAACATGTCTTAAATATTAATGTTGTATGATGGTATACAAATATTGTCGCAAAAATATACGAATACAAATATTTAATAAAATATTGAATTCTGGAATGAATAATATACTTTCAATTAAGGTTAAATATTGCGGACCCAAATACCACTACGGTCTTGAACATAAATCGCCTGCATACATAGTTAGAACAGTTAATATTTCTATGTTTTACACTAAAGTAAAAATAAAACAAATAAATTATTTAACAATCACAACTGTTCCCTATGTGCGTAACTGATTTTTTGTACGTGTCCAATAATTTTTAAATAAAAAGGTGAAATAATTTTTACGCTGTACACAAATAAATGACACATTTATTTATTTAAATAGACATAATATTTTTTTTTAATTATACACTTGATAATTCTAATTTCAGTTTATCACAGTAAACGGAAATTAAAATATATATGAATATATATTCACACAAAAATTTAATACTTTTCAAATTCCTTCAGACATTAAATCGTTTCTAAATCACTCGCAGTACCCTACGGTCATGTGTTATTTATAAAATATTAAATTTAAATTTACCCAAGTTTTAAAACTCTACATACATACTAGCTAGAAACAAGTATGGTGAGCTGTAATTGTTAAAATATAATGTAGAATGTAATGGTTTGAACTTGTATATTATCCAAAAAGATTTTTTTTTAAATAAATATACACGTCAGTGAGATCTAAACTATTGGAAAATTTAACTGAATATTATAGGTCTAAATTGTATCTTATTTTATCTTATTTTATTAAGTTCCATCTATTGAATGAACTCAGCATATTTAAACGACATGTTCTGCATTGAAAATCACCAGTTAAATTAACTTTTTTTTTTTTGCGTACGCCACGTTTGATGCAATAAATATTATCCATACATTTATAAAGAAACTTTAACTCGTAGCAAATAGTCAGTGAAAAGTGTTACGGGATGAAACGTCACATGTTGAACTAGTTGAGGACAAACTTAGTCTATTTATGTTAACTGAGCATAGATTAAGGTTTTTAAATTTTTAATAAAACTATTTTACGTGATTTTTTAATCTTTCTCAACCACATTACAATACAAACTACAAAAGATTTTATTTTAAGGTAGTCTAAGATAAACAATTGAAAGGAAATTTCTACCATGACGTCTATGTAGTGGGTGTCTTTTCTGAAGTTGAAGTCAACTGGTGAGCAAGTGGTTAACAAATCAAATCTAGCTGTATAGATGCTAATATGGTATAATTTTTTTTTAATATCTTGGAAATAACTCGCTAGGAAGATCGCGAGGATGCCATTATGCAGTGAATGTTGCTAAACAAACATAAAACCAACACAGCTGCAAAGGATCGTTAAACTTTATTTTAACAAAAAAATGGTTTAACTATGCGGAATGGAAAAAACAAAAAAAAGGGGGGGGGGGTCGTTTTCATTTTGACTCCAAGTAATAACACGGCAAAGGTTGTACATACCAACTCCATTTATTACCTCCATGATTTACACTGAAATTCAGAAAAGAAAAAGTTTAGACTGACGTGATCATCTCGGAAAAAATAATAAAAATATTATTTGGAGCTTGTAACAGAAAAGTGGCAAGTTGTGTTGTTTCTGTTGGACACAGTTGTAAGTGCAGTTGGCAAGCGAGTCACTCTCGCCTGTTTCAAAGACAGGGTGAATCCCGCCCCTTCCCAGGGCATCCTCGCCAGTTCTGCCAGACCCTGCCTTGACTTATTGGAAGCTTCAGTTTCCATCATGTTCCCTGGAGGATGATGGAGGGGCAGCTATGTAGGTCGAGCAGTGCACACTGCTCGTGTACAGTTTTGATACCGGACGTGACCGCTGCGACACATCTAGGTCGATCGTGGTGTGGTTCTTGATTAACTTTTGGCCTTTCGTAGCGTCCAAGAGCTTCTCGAGTGGATAGACTTTTAGAGGATAGACATGTTAGTTAGTTTTCAAGATAATTAAAAATAATAACGCAAAGATAAAGCATGAGGTTATTTTAGGTCGTTAGATTGTCAATTTGGAGTTCAAATTTATTCAACAAGTAGAAGTTTAGTATATAACTTTACTTAAACACTAGTTTTAGTATAAAAAAGGTACTTTTATGTCTCTGACCTGGCTAAAAGAATAATTATGAACAGGAAAATTAGTGTCAGCATTACAAATAATAAAAAATATATATTTATATTTCAAATCATACGAATAAAATAAAGTAGTTTTGAATGGTACGAAAATTAAAAAAATATAAATTTATCATTTCGTTGAAAATCTTCAATTAATATTTACGTATGTTGTCTTTAATTAAATTATAATTGTTATAGGTTAAAAATCTATTTACAACACACGGAAAGGTTTTTTTAATACGATATAAAATACTTATATTTTTTAAATCAAAATATTGTAATTTTTATTCATAAAATTAGTGGGACAGTCAAATTAAAAAAAATAAAAATTTCTGTAAAATTATTTAATTGGAATAGTTTAATTAAAGTTTTGGTATTGTTTGTATCAAGTTAAAGCTTAATATCCGTGTGGTTTACTTTAACCCTACTGTTATATAAATGTGGAATTATGGTTGATTGTGTATTTGTACCTGAATCACGTCTTTAATACTGAACGGATTTGGATACAACTTGAAACACATCTAGTCAATAAACATTTAGGTTACATAAAAATACAAATTTATACTTCAAGGTATTGAAAATGGGGAAAACTCGGAGTGATAATTGAGAAATCATAGACGGTAAGACATTGGCCATGAATTTTAGACATAAAAATAGAAAATTCGTTTTCTGTACAACCACCAAGCAAAATCCCGCAAAGCCTTGAAGCTATGGGAAGCATATCGTTCACTGGGATTAGAGTCACATCCGAACGGTTGTGAAGTTCATTGATATTTGCTAACCTAACCTAATCAACCTTTCATTTTTGATACAATAACCCTACCTACCGTCCCGGAAAAAATAAAGAAGTTTTATTTATTACACTGACCTAACATGACCTTATACTTTGGTAAAATTCAGTACTGTTTCGGTTCGGGTTTGGGTTGTTACTTTCGTACCTCTGAACTGTAGGAAAGTTTTTCCTTGGAGGAATGCTGTTGCTGCTTTAAAGGCAAGCCATGTGGTTGTTATAAACATATGAATATTTTACGCAATTACATCAATTTACACTTTCCAGGGATTTCAACAACTTGATGGAACCAAAGTGGCATGCATGTTGTCATGTACCAGTACTATTTATAGAATACTACACATATGTTACTACTCGAAAAGTGTAATATAGTCACGTAAACTCCTACCGCAAGTAATAAATAAGAGTTAAAAAAAACTAAAAAAAACACGCTTTAATAGAAAATCCAACTAAAAAATAAAAATTAAATTAATAAATTTAATTTGAAAATAGTGTAAAATAAAAAAATGTATTTTATTAAAAAAAACCGTGGGGTGCATGGTGTCAATAGTTATAATTATTTTACTCACAGATATGAGTAGAAGGATTATCATTTTGATAATATCTTATAAAGCACCCCACGCTTTTTTTAAATAAAATACATTTTTTTATTTTACACTATTTTAAAATTAAATTTATTAATTTTATTTTCTATTTTTTAGTTGTATTTTCTATAAAAGCGTGTTTTTTTAGTTTTTTTAAACTCTTATTTATTTTTTACTTTTTAGTTTTGTTTATTTATAAAAGCGTGTTTTTCTAAATGTTTTTAAACTGTTATTTGTTCTAATCTACTATTAATTCCGTCATAACTATAAGTAACTGTAAATATTTTACAAATTATTAATGTGTACAGCTGTATTGATAGTCAAATCTCGATTTTAAAAGCCATTTAAAAATTTTAACGTTATCAATATTATACATTGAGACTTAATGGTATAAGGTTATTGACGAACAAGTGATATCGACCAGTCTTACATACTGTACGAAATTAATGCTGTGAAGCAGGAAAGGATGGGAGTTACGGATGGATTAATTATTACGTGAAGCGTTCCACATTTACGTAACAGGAATTTTGGAAAG
This sequence comes from Bacillus rossius redtenbacheri, assembly GCF_032445375.1. NCBI lineage: Eukaryota > Metazoa > Arthropoda > Insecta > Phasmatodea > Bacillidae > Bacillus > Bacillus rossius. The sequence goes on along the minus strand of NC_086330.1, from coordinate 183,244,546 downwards.
GATAAGGATTGAGTAAGTTTGAGGAGAGGACCTGCTCAATGAGAGTGTATACAATATGTGAGAAAAATTCGGATAGACCGGACTGGAATTCGAACCCAGAGCCTTCCGATGACATGTCGGCTGCTCTACCATCGGGCGCTCGATGTACGATAAATATGATACAAAGCGCCCCACGCTTTTTTCACAATAATAGGCCTACTAGTATTTTTCATTCATTATTGTTTTAAGCTTATTTTAAAAATTATTTCCTCAATTTCTTCCAGGTAAAAATCTTTAAACTGTAAGTTTTGCTCTCTATCCAAATATGTTTTTGATATATCATCTGTCAAACTTATCCATATTTTCCGTGTTTGATGTATTTTATTTAATGAGTTACTGACCTTGGCATAGTTTGGAGTATTTGTAACTGCTTGGTATAGATTTGTAGGTTGGTGTTCGAGTAGAATTTCAAAAATCTGCCCATCAGGTGTAGCTATTGAGGTTATGCATATGGTGTTTGTTTTACCATCTGCTGTTGGTTTCACAGCAAAATCAAACTTCAATTTTTCCATGTTTCGTGAAATATTTGCATAAAATGTTGTTTTATAATAATGTTTCACTCTTGGTTAATTGGTAAAATGAAACCAAGACGTAATTGTGTTTCTCTATTTAACGAAAGAAACAACATTTAAAGCCCTTATTTCAGGTTTTTTTTCTTAATATTATTACAAATATAGATAATATTCTCTTCAAGAAAGTATATTGTTCACAATAATCATAACCCACTCTCAATTTTCATTTAATTAAATGTCACAATATTTAGTAGGCTTTGTTTATATCGCGCCAAAGACAAACTGAAAGAAAAGAGTTCGCACATGAGCGAAATTGTTTTCTTTACAAATACATCTTTGCTTCATTTTACCAATTATATAAATTGACAAAAATCTTATTTTTCAGATTGATTAATGGGATAATCTTATCAAATTAGTGTATTATCATCGGTCCTCGATAAATCTACAAAGTTTGAATGAAATCTGGCCGTTTAAAGTGGGTAAAAATCGCACTCAAAGGAGTCGGTTACAAACATACACACATATAAACATACAAACAAACATACAGGTGAAGCTAATATAAAGCGTGTAAAAATAGAAGATGACTATTACTCCTATATAGTTATACTAAAAAAAACAATCTGGCATGTACTGGCTTTAACTACCCCGGCTCTAATAGCACAGTTTAAATAGACGGAACAGATGTATTCGGGAGCATGAAACCTTTCTAGATAGGTCCCAAGTCAAGTACATTTTTTAAATATTTGAATACGACAACACAGCAATAATATCAAATTCAAAAGATATTTTTATATGTTTGGAGACAAGCAAATTATATAGCTCAAATTTTAGCCTACCTCACACAGAAATGTATATCATAAAAATGTGAAGTTTAACACTAGAGTAACCATTGAAATACAGCTACATAAATGGAACACGCCTTAACTTGCGCTTGGGCTGTATGCACGTGAACTACGCCTATATTGTTTATGGACTGATAATAGTTATTTAATGTGGTTGACTGGTAATAAAGCGGTTTGGTGTGGATTTATTTATGCAATATAATAGTATAAAAAATAAAACTTAAAAAAAAAATTATCTGAAAGTAATATATCTAAAACAATTGTATTTTCAAGTTACAGAAAAATTGGTTTGTCACTGTGTAAAACAATTTTAAATGTCTGCAATTTGTTTCAAAGTGAAGAAATTTTATACTAGCTTAGGACTAACTTATTTGTATTCCATCACGTTTTTTGGAGAAATGAAACTCGCAGTAATGTCACGAACCTACTTTCGTTATCAGTAAAACAACAACTTACTATGGTAAAGTAAATTTGTAGTAAATTAATTTTCTTTGAACAATTTTTAGTTAAACGTGCAGGGATGGTTTCCTTTTAAATATATCTATGCATGATTTTTATTCACAGAGTAATTGAATTTTATTCTTTCGAACGATGGTAGGTCATACTGTGTAATATAAATGTGACTGTTTTTGGGTTTCATATTTTAACTTCTTAACCAATGGAGTTAAAATTTAGGATGAGAGGTAGCCCATATACTGGATTAACACATATTCTATGTGTATATATACTTAATTTCACAATTTTGACAATTAAAATGGGGTAGGTTTAGTTATAAAACGAACACTACATATCACCGTATCAAAACAAAAGGATATTAAAAGAAACTTATATAACTACATTCAAGAAGACTAACATCATTATTTTTTTTGTAAATTTAATCAAAAGATGGGTGAAAAGGGGTAAGAGTTTGGTTTTATAATGAGAAATATCCCCGAAGATAATCATTCGGGAGGTAAGAAGATGGTCAGAAAATAATGCATACAATACCTGCAGACTTCATTTTTCTATTTTCTAAAATTTCACAATATAGGTTTGATTTAAATATTTAAACCACATATCCAAATAGAATCAAGAAATTGTTAAAATATATTGTCTAAATAATGAGAACACTATTACCACAAACTTATGTTTTTCTCTTTCCGAAGTATAGATATTTTTTATGAAGGAATATATTAACACGGAATCTACTTAAGACGAAGAAATCAACTGCGCATGCATGACATATAAAAAAAGTTAGTTTTTTGTCTTTGTGTAAATTTTTGAAACTAGACTGTTAAGGAAGTGAAAGGGAATAAGTTGTGATTTATGATAAAAATATATTATTTCTATGGAGGTAATCAAGCATTAAATAAGATAACAAATAAACGTAATTATCATAACATTCTAAAATGTAAATTTTTGGATTATTGTCACTCAATAACGCAATTTTAACCAATTTTGATGAATTTATAAATAGATTTAACACACAAGGTATTTTTCATCCCGAAGAAAAATCCTTTACTGTGAAACATTCGAAAGATAAAAGAAGACATGGGCCACACCAATGATAGCAATAGCAAAATTCTACTGCCTGTGTTTCCAGTTTGTTATTTTATTTGGTGTTAATTTCAAAATAGAAAAAACAAATATAAAATAAATCAATTTTTCCAACTACTGTTTGTTTATTAAACCGTGGGTATCAGTTATTTTCGTAGCGCTATATATATGTACCTAAATACAAATGTATGTGCACCTGAATGCTTTGCCACGAAAAGGACATCCAGCCCGTCAGCGATGGGTACCGCAGCTAGTGAACTATTCATGTGTTCTCGGATCTCGCTACACACCGTGCCGAATTCTTCCTCTTACCATTTCCTCTCTCCCCCCCCCCCTCCCCCCCCCCCCGAGATCTATGGAACTCGTGCAACTGCCGCGGTCGGGCAACTGGCGCGCGACAAACGGCAGCGCAGGGTGCAGCTCCTCGCCATTGTGTTAAACTCCCCCCTCTCCTCCTTCCCCCGTGTAACCATCCAGTCCTGCCCACCACCCGCCCCTATAGGGTAGCGTAACAACAGTCAGCCCCTTCCCCGCCGCAGCCGCGCGACACTGAGAGCAGCTGTAAACCAACTCCTACTTTGGAGTCGGCATCAATTACAAGAAATAGCGCGAATCCCTTCATTTTTGAATGCAGAACATTTTAAAACTGTGTTCGCAAACCTGGTCTAATGATGTCTTTAGACACGGATGTGACCATGAGATTCTACATTATTTTCAATTACTGTTTACAGTGAAAATATAATTCGTATTTGTTCTCACCATTATGTCAAAAAATTAATTGGAAAAATCTACATTTACTAAAAAAAAAAAACACTATGCCTGAACTTTTTATAAAATAAAGCTTTTATTAAATTATATATAAAGATTTATCCTTTTGAGAGGGTGGAGCTGATGCCCTTCAGATGTTTGCTTAAAACCCAGAGCTCTCTATGTGATATTCAGTTGTCTATGTGCAAGTTTATTGTTTATTTAAGTATAATTTTTGAATGCTCTGTCTAAGGTAAAAAATGTACGCCAGGTAGACGTTGAAACGTGGTAGATTACTGAGAATCACAGCTCTACAGAAGAAAATAAACGTTTTATCAATTGACACTGGATATATGCATCTAGAGAAATTAAAAAACACGTTTTGCAAAAAAAAAAAATTCTTTTCAGTTTTTTTAGTCTGCGAGGGGTTTACGAAGTGTTCTGAATTTTTTTTATACACACTAAAATTGTTTTTAATGTTAATTTATAACAAATTCTAATAAAGCAATTAGAAGATTGTTTTATGAAACATTGCTGAGCAGTTTCAATAATTACAAAAAATATTTTTATTAATTTAAAACAAAGACGCAATCCGCGTCTGTTTGTCAGCTTACTTCTTATAAACTGACAATAGGTTTTTAATGTTAATTTGTAACAAATTCTAATAAAACAGTTAGAAGATTGTTTTATGAAACATTGCTGAGCAGTTTCAATAATTACAAAAAAGATTTTTATTAATTTAAAACAAAGACGCAATCCGCGTCTGTTTGTCAGCTTCCTTCTTATAAACTGACAATAGGTTTTGATGCGGTATTTACCATTGTTGAGATCATTTTTCCGGAAGTTTTATGCGTAAAAATTTTCATATTAAATTTAAAGTTAGAGAAATATCGGTGTTTTGTGTTAAGTAATAAAAATTTGATTTTAGTAGGTTTATAAGGCATAAGATCACTCATACATGACTGATGCACCAAATTAATTAAGTACAGAAATTAATGTCTTAAAAAGGCCTTAATAAAAGTCCGCGATAGCATATGTGTATCTTCTTAGGATAACTTACATTAACCATTTTTATACTCCAAAATTGTTGAGGCCCTTCAGAGTCCCAACTCCCACTGCAAGCATAAACTCTTGTTACCTTCCACAAGGTAAACACTTGCCCAGATGGGGCCTAACCTGCATATTAAATTCAAAATCAAACAAAATCATAGGGATAAAACCTATGCTGAAAAATGTAAGGTGGTAGAACATTGACCGAACACATCAAATTATTTCCAATGTTTATTGCTAATCTCTAACATCTCATAAATAGTACAAAAAATAGTTAGATCTGTTATGAATATATACATCTCATAAATAACTAAAATTTTATAATTTACACACAATAAATATATCTGGTTTTAATGCTTTCTTTGGTTTTTCAAACTCTAGGCTAGAAGAGCCAACATTTATTATAAAGTACATTTAAATGCTTCATGTCTGTAACCAAATATAAACAAACTATTAATTAACTAATAAGGCAAGGTCTTTGGAGAGCTAAAATCAATTTATTGAATGCAAGATGGCCGCCAAACAAGAAAATGCACAGGAGGTGCAGCAAATTTAACAAGTGCCAATCCACTTTATGAGCACCTAACCAACACTTTAAGTTTAAACAGGTGCATCATATTCACACAAAACACAAGTCCAACAGCTACTACACAAAAATCTCAAAGTTATTTTCATCATTAACAAACATTTAAACTCTACTGGTCATTTCATAACAAATAATTACAACACTCATACTTAGCTCTCCAAAACACCTTGCCTGTTGTCAATCTCTCTCTCTCTCCGTATATTGCCTGAACTCAGCATTTTTAAACGACATATTCCGCATTGAAAATCACCAGTTTGATGCAATAAATGTAATCCATACACTTATAAAGAAACTTTAACGATGTGGGTATTGGAGCCTATACTTAAAAAAAAAACTGCGTGTAGTCTATAAATATTTCTCAAAAGTAATTTTAAATGTTATAAATTTTAAGTAGTCCATGTAATTTTAGCATTGGAAAAACACAAAATAAAACTAAGCTGTTTCTAAAATTAAATGGAAGTATGGTCTTTTTACCTTTGTGTGTACATTATTTATATTTGCCATTTTGTTTCAAATATGAATCACATAATTCGCCTCGCTTTGTACAAGTGTTGTTTGGTTTTACTTTAATACCCCATTTTATTTTACATTTATAATAGGCCTATGGGTATTTGAAACTGCACTTGTTCACTAAATACACGAAACCCCCCCACCCCCCCCCCAAACAAAAAAAACAAACAACTATTTTTGAGAAAATTTAACTAAACCTGACCAAAGTTTGGTTTGGTAATAAAACGAATTAAAGATAGTTAGTTGCCACGACATTTATACTGGAAGATGTTCCGTAAGCTATAAATACAATACAAAATACGTAGATATTATTAGGTTCTATTGAAATTTTATGTTTTGTAATTTGTCCGCTTGTTAACAGATTTTTCTTTTAATTTTTATGATGTTTTAATTTTTTTCTCAAAGGAAAAATATTCCTCTGAAGGATAAGTCTAAATGCCAGCATTGCTGCTCGTACATTTGTTGAGTTATTGGGTGGAAGTATGAGAACTCGAATTTTGAAACTGTATCCTAACTTTGTTTTGGCTATTAGTGCAACGCTACTAAGCAAAAAAGTTGAGATATAAGAAGATAACTGTGTGTTTTCTGAGCTATCGTGCGTAAAGTAAAAAATCGTACAGAGTAGTATAGAATAGTATGTCCGGAAACTGGGTTCTGGGTGTGGTTGTGACGGAGTCGACCGCCATCTTGGATTTGTGACGTCCCAGCGGCAAAAATTCCTCAAAATTCCTCAAAAAATGACTCAAAATGACTCAAAAATTCCCGATTTAAGAAAAAATTTCCAGTTTCGTGGGAAAAATTCCCGTTTTTAGTCCTTAAAAATCCCAGCGACTAGAAAGTCCTAAAAGAGGCTTAAAACTCCTAAGAGATAGCCGCATATAAGCCTCTGACGTCAGCTAGGATTATGACGTCACCGTTGCAATTTCCGTTACGGTCGCCATCTTTAAAATCTTTATTTATTATCCGATTTTAATGAAATTTTTTTTAAAATTTATAAAAAAATTCAAATAATAAAAATTTAATAAAAAATATTTAAAAAACATAACATTTACGACACGGAGTTCGGAGTCCTCGGTTCGAACCCGACGAGTGCAAAAAAATTAAAAATGACGACCGATCCTTCCCTCACAGTGGACGCAGGCATACTGGCTCCCACCACTTTTTTTTTTCAAAGCATATATATCGTCACCTAGTATGACGTCATGTCCGCCATCTTGTCTTCGATGCTGGAAGCCATCATCATTGTATCGTCGGCGAGAGTGCGCTGACGCCATGTTAGTTTAGTTCTTATCCGCTAGAGGGCAGTAATCATTTATTACTGTGCAACCAGCCATCTTGAAATTTGGACGCCATATTGGAATCATGTAATTATTTTGCTAGAAATTCGGAAAAAGTTCCAAAATTCATTAAATAAATCACTCATTATTTTACAGATTGATTCGACAAGTTTCAGTCCTTGGTTCGATAACCGATCGATGCAATAATGTTTAATTTTATGTAAAAAATAATGACTTCAATATACCATGTTCATCATTCTTACAGAGACTTTAAAACCTCTACTACCATCATCCTATAAGCCATCAACACCACCATCTTGGAAAATTCGTAATTATATTGCTAGAGATTCGGGAAAAAGTTCAAAATTATTTAAATATATTTGTAATCTATATACTGATCGATTAGATCGACTAAGGTCCTTGGTTTGATTCCTGGACGATGCAAAAAAAATTAAAAATATCATCAATTTAACATAATTGTAACAGGTTCAAGAAATTCAATACCACAAGTTCTTTTACAAACATAATATTTATTCCATAATTTCTATTCTACTACAGGATCACTTACGAAAGCTAGCAAATTTATAATCAATCATTTAGTTCCGCATCGGTGTGAAATGAATAATTCTTAGCTCCAATCGGTTTATACTAGACAGAGTCCAACCTGAAACTTTACTGGCATAGTTCGCTCTTCTTGACAGAGTTTCCGGACACCGTGTTTAACAGTTTGTTTCACATCGTTAGAACTGTAAATTACTGCAGCCGATGTCTTTAATGCACACTTTTTAACTTTGTCAGCGAAAGGATATGGCTTTCCATATAGACAGTCCAACCACAAGTTACATTTTAATGGACCGTTTGTTTCTACGTCCTCAGTAAGCTTATTGATTATGTCCTGTCTGATATCATCAAGAAAAGTTCAAATGTCCTTCGACTCATCGAACGTATTAAGATAATAGTAGTCCTTCAATGTTCCAGGAAACGCAGTCTGCGCCAAGTAGAAGCCATAATCGTTCACTTGATATGCTTCGAACACAGTCTTATGTTTAGGTCCATGTAAAGACGTCATTGCAATCGGTTGGTGCGCATCTGTTTTTTTGATTGTACGCTCACGAGCCTTCAATCTAAAGTGAGGAGTCGAAATTTCTGCAGGTAGTTCAGCAGTAGGCACACGGACTTCACCTTTACATATTTTCGCATGTCGTCGCAAACTATCAATTCGAGTAAACCATTCATGACAATCATCACATCGAAACTTTTATACGAGAAGGATTCTTTTTGCATTTTGCTCCGCTCATGTCTTCGTGCATCATGAGAGAATGCGAACGACGTATCACAGTAGCTGCAAGGATAACATGGTGATAAAGACGAACCTTTCAGACCCGATCCAGATATGGACGTTGCAACAGTAGTAGTACCATTTCCAGGCATACTCTTATGAACATCGATGCATCGCTGTTGCACCGAAACCTTTACTTTCTACCGCACAGCAGGACCTTTACATGTCTTCATGTGCGTTTTCATATTATCTTTTCTGGCAAACCGCTTATGACATTTCTCACAAACAAACATTTTAAGATATAGGTTCTTGGCACATTCTCTCTTCTCATGCCGTCGAGCATTGCTGCTGTTTGAGAAAATCTTGTCACAGTAACAGCACCGATGTTCGTTAGTTGTTGTCGATTCGACATCCATTGAAGTCTCCAACGAGGGCGAATGGAAGTTCGTCGAGTTTACCTGCACAGCCAGCACTACCGGCATTAAATTGTCTTTTGCTGTTGGTATCACGTCTGATGAAGTCTCCTCCAGTGTTGTCGTCGTCGTTGTCAACGGAATCTGCTCCTTCTCCGTCGTAGCTGTCGTAAAGGTTCCCGTAGGCGATGGTACAACCTCCATCGAGTTCGACGTTAAAGTCGGTTAAGATGCCATCGAGTTCGCTAGAACAGATAATTACGTGATTAATGCACCAGAAGAAACAAACTAGGTGATCCATACACCGTCGTCGTCAGTTACAAACTGAGCGACCTGCTGTCTAGGACTCGCTTATATACATGCACCGTATGGAATAATACGCTAGTCAAATCAAGAACCATTTACTATAATACTAGAGTCAAAACAACAATTAAAAAAGAGGATTATATGATCTTAAAAAATTCGATAAGGTGTTATACGTTCTCGTCTCATTAATTCGATCTCTCCAATATACGCTAGGCACCAAGAGCTACAATTCGCGTCATCAGATCCATCTACATTTTGCTCCTATGCTTAAATTAACCATCAGCTTCAAGTGCTCCAACAGCTCCATCAGATCCAACACCTAATGTACGCAATGTACGCACAAGGCATGCAATTTACGCGCAATAAATGTAAAGATCACACAGTACACACAGGAAACGGAACGTACACGTAATGTTCTCGCAATTGACGCACAGTACACGCAAAGTACATGCAACGTACGCAAAGTACATGCAATGTATGCAATGTATGCAATATACGCAATGTACACACAATGACTACACTTCGTTCGCGCAGTATAAGCATTTAATGAGAACGAAGCACGTTTGGACGGAAATTCTATAAAACGAAAGCTCATTTAACGAAAAGGAGGCACATTCTCTCTCGTTCATTCAACTCGGTAGGATGCGATCGTCAATGATAAGTTAGGTTATAAGGTCTCCAACAGTCTATGAATCCAACAGTTTTTATTTCCTTTAGTCATTGGCTCCAATAGACATTGGCTCCAACAGTCATTGGCTCCAACAGTCATTGCCTTCAACAGTCATTGGCTCCTACAGCCTTTTGTTTTAACAGCACCAATGATATTTGGCTAGAATGCTACGAGGTCCCTAAGACATCACGACTACGCGACTACGAGATATGAGGTTACGAGACTACGTGACTACGAATCTTCAAGTTTACGAAACTGCATGACTAAAAGACCACGTGGCTACGAAACTACAAGTCTATGAAGCTACAAGGATACAAGTCTTCTCGGCTCCAAATGCTCCAACAGCTCCAAATGCTCCAACCGCTCCAAAAAGATTCCAAATGCTCCAAAAGGCTCCAAATGCTCCAACAGCTCCAAATGCTCCAACCGCTCCAAAATGCTCCAAATGCTCCAACGGCTCCAACGGCTCCAACGGCTCCAACAGCTCCAACAGCTCCAAATGCTCCAAAAGGCTCAAAATGCTCCAACAGCTACAAATGCTCCAACCGCTCTAAAATTCTCCAAATGCTCCAAAAGGCTCCAAATGCTCCAAAAAGGCTTCAAATGCTGCTCAGCTCCAAATGTTCCAAAAGGCTCCAAAAGACTCCAATTGCTCCAACAGCCTTTTCTTTCATCGGCGTCAATGATATTTGGCTAGAATGCTACGAGTCTAAGAGACTATGATGCCACAAGGCTATGAGTCTTCAAGTTTATGAAACTGCGAGGGTTACAAGTCTGCATGAGTACTTGACCATGAAACTACAAGTCTACATGGCTCCAATTGCGACATCTGTCTTCGGCTGAATTTTCTCTTTAGCTCCATCTGCTCAAACAGCATTTGTTATAAGATTACAAGGCTACTTGGTTACGTAGCTACAAGTCTACGAGGCTCCAATGCATCATGACTACGTGACTACAAACCATGTGGTTACAAGACTGTGCAATTGCAAGTCTACATGGTTACGTGATCGCGAGGCCACAAGACTACAAAGCTACCAGAACACAAGATTACGTGAGTACGAGGGTACAGGACTACGAAGCTTCCCGAACACAAGATTACGAGACTGCGAGGCTACAGGACTCTAACTGACTAAAATAGCGCCATTCAGTGGTGAGAGTTAATTTATCTCATGCAAAATAACCTATTTAAAGTAGTGTCGATTATTGTCAACAGACGACACCACGTGTTGCTTGCAGGTAAATAATATGTATTTCATTTATGCGGGATGCGGGATGCTCACTAACGATCGCAAAAGAAGGATGGGTTCGCTAGACTCCAAGGAGAAGGAAGTTTGTTCTTCCAGTTAGTGTTTCTCAGAGCTTATTATTTGACTGAGTAACGGTTGTTTATTTTTTAATTCCACCTGATAAAAAAAATATCGCAAGTGCTGATTTAGTAGCAGAAATTCTCGAATTAAATGTAACTCTGAATAAAATTACATGTCTCATTAGGTAAAAAATCCATCATGGAGAGAGTGGTTTCTCAGAAATAACCAGAAACACTTGAAGAAACCACATGAATGATTACAAGCACACGGAGAATACCATCATAATATTGTCAAGAATAATCAGGAGCACTCGGAGAAATCCATAAGATGCCTAGCCAGGAATAATCAGGAGCACACGGAGGAAACCATCATAATATTGACATGGATAATCAGATGCACTCGGAGAAAACCACCACACGTTTTTTTTGATATCATAAAATTACAGGGGAAAAAAATTAAAAAAAATAAATAAATAAAAATTTAAGATGAAAAAAAAAAATACAAAAATACATAAAATTCTAGCTTGTACTAAAACTCTATCTTTGTTCAACAATGAGAAGTTCACAAGTTGCAGAATCTATTTATGTTTTTTTTTAATTTAAATTTTTTTTATTATTTATTTATTTATTTTTTTATTTTTTCCCCCTGTAATTTTATGATATCAAAGAAAACGTTTGGTTTTTTCCGAGTGCATCTGATTATCCATGTCAATATTATGATGGTTTTCTTCGTGTGCTCCTGATTATTCCTGGGTAGGCATCTTATGGATTTCTCCGAGTGCTCCTGATTATTCTTGACAATATTATGATGATATTCTCCGTGTGCTTGTGATCATTCCTGTGGTTTTTTCAAGTGTTTCTGGTTATTTCTGAGAAACCGCTCTCTCCATGATGGATTTTTTACCTAATGAGACATGTAATTTTATTCAGAGTTACATTTAATTCGAGAATTTCTGCTACTAAATCAGCACTTGCGATATTTTTTTTATCAGGTGGAATTAAAAAATAAACAACCGTTACTCAGTCAAATAATAAGCTCTGAGAAACACTAACTGAAAGAACAAACTCCCTTCTCCTTGGAGTCTAGCGAAGCCATCCTTCTTTTGCGATCGTTAGTGAGCATCCCGCATCCCGCATATATGAAATAAATATTATTTACCTCAAGTAACACGTGGTGTCATCTGTTGACAATAATCGACACTACTTTAAACAGGTTATTTTGCATGAGATAAATTAACTCTCACCACTGAATGGCGCTATTTTAGTCAGTTAGAGTCCTGTAGACTCGCAGTCTCGTAATCTTGTGTTCGGGAAGCTTCGTAGTCCTGTAGCCTCGTAATCACATAATCTTGTGTTCCGGTAGCTTTGTAGTCTTGTGGCCTCGCGATCACGTAACCATATAGACTTGCAATCGCACAGTTTTGTAACCACATGGTTTGTAGTCACGTAGTCATGATGCATTGGAGCCTCGTAGACTTGTAGCTACGTAACCAAGTAGCCTTGTAATCTTATAACAAATGCTGTTTGAGCAGATGGAGCTAAAGAGAAAATTCAGCCGAAGACAGATGTCGCAATTGGAGCCATGTAGACTTGTAGTTTCATGGTCAAGTACTCATGCAGACTTGTAACCCTCGCAGTTTCATAAACTTGAAGACTCATAGCCTTGTGGCATCATAATCTCTTAGACTCGTAGCATTCTAGCCAAATATCATTGACGCCGATGAAAGAAAAGGCTGCTGGAGCAATTGGAGTCTTTTGGAGCCTTTTGGAACATTTGGAGCTGAGCAGCATTTGAAGCCTTTTTGGAGAATTTGGAGCCTTTTGGAGCAATTGGAGTCTTTTGGAACGTTTGGAGCTGTTGGCGCATTTTGAGCCTTTTTTTGGAGCATTTGGAGCCTTTTGGAGCATTTGGAGAATTTTAGAGCGGTTGGAGCATTTGTAGCTGTTGGAGCATTTTGAGCCTTTTGGAGCATTTGGAGCTGTTGGAGCTGTTGGAGCCGTTGGAGCCGTTGGAGCCGTTGGAGCATTAGGAGCATTTTGGAGCGGTTGGAGCATTTGGAGCTGTTGGAGCATTTGGAGCCTTTTGGAGCATTTGGAATCTTTTTGGAGCGGTTGGAGCATTTGGAGCTGTTGGAGCATTTGGAGCCGAGAAGACTTGTATCCTTGTAGCTTCATAGACTTGTAGTTTCGTAGCCACGTGGTCTTTTAGTCATGCAGTTTCGTAAACTTGAAGATTCGTAGTCACGTAGTCTCGTAACCTCATATCTCGTAGTCGCGTAGTCGTGATGTCTTGGGACCTCGTAGCATTCTAGCCAAATATCATTGGTGCTGTTGAAACCAAAGGCTGTAGGAGCATAGGACTGTTGGAGGGAATCACTGTTGGAGCCAATATCTATTGGAGCCAATGACTAATGGAAAAAAAATTGTTGGATTCATAGACTGTTGGAGACATTATAACCTAACTTATCATTGACGATCGTATCCTACCGAGTTGAATGAACGAGAGAGAATGTGCCTCTTTTTCGTTAAATGAGCTTTCGTTTAGTAGAATTCCAGTCCAAATGTGCTTCGTTCTCATTAAATGCTTATACTGCGCGAACGAAGTGTAGTCATTGCGTATATTGCATACATTGCATACATTGCGTGTACTTTGCGTAAGTTGCATGTAATTTGCGTATTCTGTGCGTCAATTGCGAGAATATTACGTGTACGTTCCGTTTCCTGTGTGTACTGTGTGATCTTTACATTTATTGCGCGTAAATTGCATGCCTTGTGCGTACATTGCGTACATTAGGTGTTGGATCTGATGGTGCTGTTGAAGCACTTGAAGCTGATGGTCAATTTAAGCATAGGAGCAAAATGTAGATGGATCTGATGACGCGAATTGTAGCTCTTGGAGCCTAGCGTATATTGGAGAGATCGAAGTAATGAGACGAGAACGTATAACACCTTATCGAATTTTTTAAGATCATATAATCCTCTTTTTTAATTGTTGTTTTGACTCTAGTATTATAGTAAATGGTTCTTGATTTGACTAGCGTATGATTCCATACGGTGCACATATATAAGCAAGTCTTAGACAGCAGGTCGCTCAGTTTGTAACTGACGACGACGGTGTACGGATCACCTAGTTTGTTACTTCTGGTGCATTAATCACGTAATTACCTGTTCTTGCAAACTCGATGGCATTTTTACCGACTTTAACGTCGAACTCGATGGAGGTTGTACCATCGTCTATGGGAACCTTGACGACAGCTACGACGGAGAAGGAGCAGATTCCGTTGACAACGACGACGACAACACTGGAGGGGACTTTATCAGACGTGATACCAACAGCAGAAGAGACTTTAATGCCGGTAGTGCTGGCTGTGCAGGAATACTCGACGAACTTCGTTTCGTTCTCGATGGAGACTTAAATGGATGTCGAATCGACAACAACTAACGAACATCGGTGCTGTTACTGTGACAAGATTTTCTCAAACAGCAGCAATGCTCGACGGCATGAGAAGAGAGAATGTGCCAAGAACCTATATCTTACAATGTTTGTTTGTGAGAAATGTCATAAGCGGTTTGCCAGAAAAGATAATATGAAAACGCACATGAAGACATGTAAAGGTCCTGCTGTGCGGCAGAAAGTAAAGGTTTCGGTGCAACAGCGATGCATTGATGTTCATAAGAGTATGCCTGGAAATGGTACTACTACTGTTGCAACGTCCATATCTGGATCGGGTCTGAAAGGTTCGTCTTCATCACCACGGTATCCTTGCAGCTACTGTGATACGTCGTTCGCACTCTCTCATGATGCACGAAGACATGAGCGGAGCAAAATGCAAAAAGAATCCTTTTCGTATAAAAGTTTCGATGTGATGATTGTCATGAATGGTTAACTCGAATTGATAGTTTGCGACGACATGCGAATATATGTAAAGGTGAAGCCCGTGTGCTTACTGCTGAACTACTTGCAGACATTTCGACTCCTCGCTTTAGATTGTAGGCTCGTGAGCGTACAATCAAAAAAACAGATGCGCAGCAACCGATTGCTATGACGTCTGAACATGGACCTAAACATAAGACTGTGTTCGAAGCATATCAAGTGAACGATAATGGCTTCTACTTGGCGCAGACTGCGTTTCGTGGAACATTGAAGGACTACTATTATCTAAATACGTTCGGTGAGTGAAAGGACATTTGTACTTTTCTTGATGATATCAGACAGGACATAATCAATAAGCTTACTGATGATGTAGCAACAAACGGTCAATTAAAATGTAACTTGTGGTTGGACTGTCTATATGGAAAGCCATATTCGTTCGCTGACAAAGTGAAAAAGTGTGCATTCAAGACATCGGCTGCAGCAATTTACAGTTCTGACGATGTGAAGCAAACTGTTAAACACGGTGTCCGGAAACTCTGTCAAGAAGAGGAGAACTATGCCAGTAAAGGTTTTGGCTGGACTCTGTCTATTATAAACCGATTGGAGCTAAGAATTAGTCATTTCACACCGATGCGGAACTAAAAGTTTTATTATAAATTTGCTAGCTTTCGTAAGTGATCCTGCAGTAGAATTAAAATTATGGAATAAATATTATGTTTGTAAAAGAACTTGCGGTATTTAATTCCTTGAACCTGTTACTATTATGTTAAATTGATGATATTTTTAATTTTTTTTTACATCGTCCAGGGATCGAACCAAGGACCTTAGTCGATCTAATCAATCAGTATATAGATTACAAATTTTTTTAATTAATGTTGAACTTTTTCCCGAATCTCTAGCAATATAATTACGAATTTTCCAAGATGGTGGTGTTAATGGCTTAAAGGATGATGGTAGTAGAGGTTTTAAAGTCTCTTTAAGAATGTTGAACATGGTATATTGAAATTATTATTTTTTTTACATAAAAGTAATCATTATTGCATCGATCGGTTATCGAACTAAGGACTGAAACTGGTGGAATCAATCTGTAAAATGATGAGTGATATTTAATGAATTTTGGAACTTTTCCCGAATTTCTAGCAAAATAATTACATGATTCCAAGATGGCGTCCAAATTTCATGATGGTGGGTGTCACAGTAATAAATGATTACTGCACTCTAGTTGATAAGAATTAAACTAACATGGCGTCAGCGCACTCTCGCCGACGATACAATGATGATGGCTTCCAGCATCGAAGACAAGATGGCGGACATGACGTCATACTAGGTGACGATATATATGCTTTGAAAAAAAAAAGTGGTGGGAGTCAGTATGCCTGCGTCCACTGTGAGGGAAGGATCGGACGTCATTATTAATTTTTTTGCACTCGTCGGGTTCGAACCGAGGACTCCGAACTCCGTGTCGTAAATGTTAGGTTTTTAAATATTTTTATTAAATTTTTATTATTTGAATCTAATATATAAAATTCTCGTGTCACAGTTTTCGTTGCCATACTCCTCCGAAACGGCTTGACCGATTTTGATGAAATTTTTTGTGCTTATCTGGTATCTATGAGAATCGGCCAACATCTATTTTTCATCCCCCTAAATGTTAGGGGTAGTCCACCCCTAATTTTTTTTTTTATTTCCAGTTTTTGGTAGGAAATCACCATGGCAACGGCTGTTGCTTTGTTGATGCTTCATTCGTCTCTATGGCAACGGCTATTTCATTGTTAGTGCAGTCCTCATCACCGTTGAAATTTTGCAAGTGGAAGTGGGAGGGGGAGGTGTGGTGGTAGTGGGAGGGGGAGGTGTGGTTGTAGTGGGGGGTGGAGGGGGAGGTGTGGTGGTAGTGGGAAGGGGAGGTGTGGCGGGAGTGGGAGGGGGAGGTGTGGTGGTAGTGGGGGGTGGAGGGGGAGGTGTGGTGGTAGTGGGGGGTGGAGGGGGAGGTGTGGTGGTATTGGGAAGGGGTGGTGTGGCGGGAGTGGGAGGGGGAGGTGTGGCGGTAGTGGGCAGGGGTAGGGGGAGGGTGGGAGAGGGACCGCCGACGCCGAGCAGATTTTTTCGCGAAATATGCCTGCCCCTAATGTTCCTTATGTTACGCAGGATGACATTTTTCGAAAATTAGATCTAATGGGTGGTTAAAACCAGGCAACAGTGGGTACTTTGTCTGCATGAGAACAGTATTTTGCATTGTTCATGCCTTCTGCGTCTCCATGGCAACGGGCATCGCGCGGCAGTGGCGTACCCACAACGAGGGGCATGTATTATGAGCGGCGCAAGAGTGATCTGCCTGTAGACTGCCGTAGCGAAGTACGGGTACATCAGTTGTACGTTGCGTGCACGAGTCGGGTAACCATCGGTGCTATTCATTTTCTCTCCGGTACATTATACAGCATTGTAATAAATTTTAACTGAATTTTTTTTATTTACCATTACTATAAATGGGAGATGTGGCTTAATTTTTTTCCATTAGTACCTATAGCCGTGCGAAGCCGGGTCGGGCAGCTAGTTTTTTTATAAATTTTAAAAAATTTTCATTAAAATCGGATAATAAATAAAGATTTTAAAGATGGCGACCGTAACGGAAATTGCAACGGTGACGTCATAATCCTAGCTGACGTCAGAGGCTTATAATCGGCTATCTCTTAGGAGTTTTAAGCCTCTTTTATGACTTTCTAGTCGCTGGGATATTTAAGGACTAAAAACGGGAATTTTTCCCACGAAACGGGAAATTTTTTCTTAAATCGGGAATTTTTGAGTCATTTTTGAGGAATTTTGAGGAATTTTTGCCACCGTGACGTCACAAATCCAAGATGGCGGTCGACTCCGCCACCACCACATCCAGAACCCAGTTTCCGGACATACTATCCTATACAACTGTACAGATATTGTTACACCCTTTTAGATGTACAATGGGTTTGGAAATAATCGAGAGGGAGATTAATAACTAACATGAAAATATCAAGATGGTTTACAATTAATTCTAAATAAAGTATTAATTAGCTGACATCAAGTGGATGACGTTGCGTTATCAGTTAACACGCATTCAAATATAAATTAAGGAAAATATCAACAGGATGAACAATTCAAAGACTTTTCAAAACCTTCAATTAAAAAGCAATTATAGGGTTGACAAAATGCATTAAGTTATTGCAATAAAATTAAACATTTTATACCTCGTTCAATCCAATGTTCACTCAATTCCAGCACTGATTGTTAATTCCAATTTTTATTTTCCAAGGGATATTAAATAAAATAATGGGTTTGAAGCTAAATGTGAACAATTTTAAATTCTAATATTATTTATTCGGTCGTTGTAAGAGTAGCGGCAACAAGAGGCAGGGCGCAAGTATACTTTTGAAGAAGAAGGAAAAAACACCACAATACGAAATAAACGACACTTAAAACAATACTTGAATATGCCAACTAAATGTATTAAACATTAAATTTACTTGGTATGAATATTTCTGGTGTTGTGTAAATTAGCCACCGTGGATAATACGGTATCTTAATATGAAACTAATCGCCTCATAATACTCACGACGAGTCCTGTTGTCGAGCGTCAACGAGTTTCACAAGGCTCCATCTCGTTTGCACTTTACTCGCTCCTGGCACATGTGTTGTCGAACCTCCACCGCCTCCTCGTACGAACGCCGTCCAGATGTCAGCTTCCATCAACAATGCAATAAATTCATCCCCCAAGTCACTTGTGAAAGCGTAGTTTTCCACAACTATGTACTCGCTCATTCTTACTGGAACGAGTACTGCTGACACCAAATGCAGGATAGGGGCGCACTCTTACTAGCTCCTAAAAGTGTGGCAGAGACATAAGTTTTCAATAAACAGTCATTCAAGTAGTCTGCAGTACTGCATAGATGAGTATTGACCGTTTATTGCTCCTTACACAAGAACTCGTCCAGCAAGTATGTCGAAACAATTATTGACTAATGCTATTTTTCCGCCTGCTTCGCCTTGCTGTCAACTCGGCTCGACAACAGACAAACTCGTTCTACAAGTTAAAATACTTGGTACTTGCCTTGCGAGTAACTGCTCGCCCACACTCAAGTACCTCTTTTGACGTCTAACATCAGTTACACCACATTCAAAGTCTATCACCAATCTTGAGATCTGCAGGGCTTTCCCCTGTGAAGACAAATTCCATTGGGCGTAACTGCTGACGGGTATAACTTCGGTGTGACGGCAGCGACGTGGGTATCTCTCTCGTCGGTGGTCGAACTGCTTCCCCTCATTCAGTTTGTTTTCCTAACCTAACTTAAAGTGTATTTGGGAGGGTCCGGGTAGGGAGGATGCGTCTCAGGCCGAAGCCTGTACGCCTAGTCGTGCTAGGATTACCCATACAGGGAAGAGTCGCGTGCATCGTGTGCTAGTCATAACTATCTCCCCTCATTCTTAATTCCAGACTATGAGTGGAGATAGGTCGGGCTCAATAAAACCTGAATATACACAGGAAAAATCCTGGGCACAGTCATGCAGTGTGCAAATTTGCATGCGTTAAGTGTAGGAAAATACAGGGCACACAGGGATGATTCAGGAAGAAGAGCTGAGCAGAATAGAAAAGAGTCTACTATGCGGAGGTTGGGACTTGGACTGCTTTGTATATTATACAGTGCTGTATTTATTAAGAGGGACGCGCGCGCCCCTAATGGTAAGGGGCTGCTTTGGCCACTCACTCCGCTGCCAATCAGCACCTATAAACTAAGAAAGGAAAACGATTAATAACTTACAAATTAGGCAATACTTAAGATTATACTTCTTATGATAAGTTAAAAGTTTAATTTTTTGTGTTTTGTTTCGTCGTTCCACATTCAGACGAGGTTTTATATACCCGTCAAGGGCAATGGTTTTTACGGTCGATAAAGTTATATTTAGACATTTTTTTGTAGTTTAAAACATAACCAAAACCGACCCTTTTAATGGATGACTTTTATATGAGCAACCAATATTAAAATATTTAACGTCTTGGAGAAAGTATCTTACGTAATATTTTACGTTTTTGACTATCTGTAACTGGTTAACATATAACCCAATAATATGTAATTTAGTGTAAAAAAATACGATTTGTTGTCTACTACATGAACCAGTAACTTTTTTGGTTAATTATTTTAACCGTAAATTCTAATATATAATATTTGAAACACATACGAGATAAAACACCGTTCTTAACAAAACCAATTCACGTTAAATGCTTTTCTTGCCTAAATGTACTTTTAATTTCCGTAGGACAGTGTACGCCTAAACAAACATGAGTTAAAAAATGCACCCAGGTGATTCGCAACCCACTATGTTCTTAGAGGTAAGTGCAATATAGTTTTGAAACGTAAAACCATATTTACCTTTACGCGTGGACGTGAATAGAATTTAATGAAGATTCAGCCGCAATATATTCAATATGAAATTCATCACAGTAGCGCAAATATAGGTATCTAAGTCGTTCTTGTATTCCGGGAGTACGGTAACTGTTGACAGTGTTTTCGGCTTTTTTTAAATAATGGAACCTAATCTTGTTTAGTTCTATTTTAAGCTCTGTTTCGGTCATCGCTGTGCTCTATTCTTAGCTCGCCAAGGGGTAAAGTTTTTTTTCTTTTCTTTTATCCAGTTAACCCGAACAATCTACGAGAAAGCAGCTACTACCGAGGGTATCGTTCCGTTACTCTTTTGTTTTACGGGAGCAAGAAAATCAATTAAAGCCACCAACCGTGGGGGCCTCTAATAAATTAGGATCAGAAAGGAACGATAAAAGGAACTGTTGTTTCATTGGTCGCTCGCTCTGTCCCCCTACAGGCCCGTGATTGCGTGTATGTTTGCGCTCGCGATAACTCAGTGGCTCGTCGGGAACAAGAGCCGACTTGTGTTGGCAGACAAATGTTTGCATTCGCGAGTTGGGCGGCGGGTCGGATCGTGGAAACTGGCGAGTCTGGTTTCCGTCATAGCTCGTGTGGATTACGATCTCAACAAGCATGAAGCACTTACGTGCTGTACGTGCAAGCGTCTAAGAAGCGAGTTAGGGTACGTAATTTAGAATAACGCACAAAACCCAAATAACAACAAACGATAAAAATTACAGCTTATTTTAAAGAATTTGAAATAATTAAATCTAAGTAAGTATTATATAATATCAGGTCAAGAGGAATTCAGTAAATATTGCAAAGTAAGAATAAAACCATTGAAACTAAATACCATGTCAATTAAAAAAATATTAAAGCGAAATTAAAAAGGTTAATAAAGTTACAATAACTTCCAATAATTTATTTTATAAACATGTATTTCTAAAGCTCTGTTGACTTAAAAAAAGTTGAAATATGTATTAAATTATTGATTTATTTTGGTATAGGTATAGTTAATATTTAAATACTTACATGTAAAACAAATTTGTAATGATTTAAGTCAAATAATGTAAAAATTTATTCTACACAAAATACCATAATTTATAAATAATATAAAGACGAAGCGAAACCTTTGGCTCCAATATAAAAAATATATAATTAACAAATTACTAAAAGATTAACATTTGTAAAACAGATGCCCAAAATAATTAAAAACATAAGAAATTAGAAACTGAAACAGAACACCGAAATTTCTATACCAACCATAAGCCTTCAAAATGTATGTTGTAAGTTATTGTTTCTAAATTTTCTATTTAAATTAATTTACTTAAGAAGTTTCATCGAATTACAAATATTTGACAAAAGAAAATCTTCGAAAACATTTGAGTATGAAATGAACTACACGGATGGAAATTTTGCGATATTTTCACGATAAATAATGTAAAAAAAGCGTGTTAACTATTTCATAACTTGTACTATAACCACTTATGCCTGTATGCAATAAACCTAGCCCCTTATTTTGGGCGTGTCATAATTGCAGGGTGGAGGAATATAGGCTAAACCGTGTGCGCTTCTGCTATCCCGTTGAGCACGGAGTTGTAACAGCGGATGTAGCGAGATTCTAGTTACATTTTGAAGCATACTGGTGTTGCAACATTGATCTGAGCAAAAAATATTGTCCTACGAATCAGGCAATCCTGGGCAATTCCGTTACTTGTTCATTTTTTTTTGTATCGAGCCTTCTCAAAACATCCCGCTTCCACCCCAGCACACACTGTTGTTCAATTGAAATCTGGAAAATTAATGTGTTTTGAGCTCACTTTAGAAATAGGTTTCAACACTCCTCATATAAATCCGTAAAGTGACCTCTCTAAAATAAGTTGTTAATAGAAACTTACCTCTATAAAATGTTGGGTTGTAACAAACATGTGATTTTAATTAGTGGTCAACAAAACGGTTTATTAGTAATAGCATAAAAAATATTATTATAGTTGTTTAGAGATTTCGGAAGGTGATTAAACTTTTTTTTGCAACAATAAAATAATTTTTTATAGCAAAAAAAAATCCTAAAGCCCACATTTACTAAAAATTTACATTTTTGTTGCCACAATTTAGGTGTCATTATTTATAATTTCGTCCTCCTAACGTAATGAATCACAATAAAAAAAATATATATGACCTTCGTCTGTCAATGCAGTGAAATATGATTACTTGGTCAATTTAAAATTCAAGTAATGCAACTAATAATATTTTGAAATTTAAAAATATACATATTTTTTGAAACTCATGAATTATTTAAAACCGCAGTGGCAATGTAACATGTGTGAAATTTGCTGACTTTATACTTTTACCTTGTTCAAATTTTAAAATGCTATGCAATTCTTTATATGGCCGTTTTAACATCTGTCTTGTGTGGACAACGTAAATATTTGTTACATTGTGAATATAATTATGTTGCATTCCAAATTTTATGCAATAGTAGTTTTTACTGGAATACACCTTCCCCTTGAAAATCGTTTGACTTATTTCAAGATTTGTTTTGATAAGACATTCTTGCTATGAACCAATGTAGATAACATACGTGCAATTTTTTGAGGGTATATAATATTTAGTATTATTGATTGTATACATATATACACTGTTCCTAGCCGGGGGTCTGAGCTGTGTGTACTACCTTCTGTGTGGAGTGGTAGCCACATCTTTATATACCTGGTACACAAAAAGTATATATAACAAGGTATATATAACAAAGCCATGCAGTAAACGATTAGCATCATTTTTTCGAAATGGTTAGATATTTTTAAAATATCTCTTTCGGCACGGTTTAAAGGAAAGAAGTAGGTTTCGAAGTTCATATATTTTTTTAAACAATCTGAATATTACTGGAATATTCAAAAATGTTCTAGACGCATCAACCTATATGTTTTTGAATATTCCAAAAGGATCGACCACATATGTTCTCATATTCAGTGCTACCAATAACCTTTTAATTTTTTTATTTGAAATGCATGTAAGAGTGTTGTAAAAAAATCGTTTAAACTTCAGTCTTTAGTACAATAACTGTCAAATTTTCATGTTTATTAAAGTATACTGATTTTTTCAGTGTTGCAAACAACTTTTTACATTTCCATCCCGTTAGTCTGATTTTGCCTGTTAACTAACTCGAACGAGATATTCATTAGATTTATTGCTATTTAACAGTCTGGAAGTAATTTTGCAAGATTACGGCGGTTATTGGGTTCATAGTCCATAAGATGTTATAAATATACGGTGAAATTTTAGTTATGATGGTTTTGAATCCACCATTTTGAAGTGTGGGGGAACATTAAACGAAAAACAAGATTGGCCTGGTACTATTCTGGAAGTCCCACCATGGTAAAGACTGCAATAGGTAGTCTGACTTCAAAATATACTTCAAGGTACGCTCTCACATGCTTTGTTGATTTTCCCGTCATTAATATTTTAAGGACTATTTCCAAAATTTAAACTTGATACCTTCTTTGCATTTTTTGTTCTGCCACAATAATATTCAACTCATATTTTTTAGTGTAATGTCAGTTGAAAAAATTGTGGCAGAAAAACAAATGAAATGGAAAAATGAGTTTAAATTG
Organism: Bacillus rossius redtenbacheri; assembly: GCF_032445375.1. Lineage (NCBI taxonomy): Eukaryota > Metazoa > Arthropoda > Insecta > Phasmatodea > Bacillidae > Bacillus > Bacillus rossius. The sequence goes on along the minus strand of NC_086330.1, from coordinate 183,220,601 downwards.
TATAAATAGCCCTTAGTAAAGTAATGACAAAAAAAACAGAGAAAGGTGCAGTTCGGGTCCACGCAGTAGATTTTTTTGTGAAAAATTCGGCATGAAACAATAACAAGTGTTTCGTATAATGTAATGCACTGCTTACAGTTAGTAGCCTAATAGTTTACAGAATATATAAATCACAAGTTTATCGCATGTAGTAAGGGTCTGTGGTAGGAAAAGTAACGCAAGTAAACTTCACACTACATCGAATTCAAGTGTCCAGTGAAAGTGATATCGATGATGGTGTTGCCGAGTTGCATACGGCTAAACTGGTACGATGACGTTACAGACAAAACAAATATTGCGCTACGAACACGTACATACATGATCTATTCGTTGTGGGCACAACCATTGTTAACACATAATAGTATTATAGATATTAACGAATCAAATCTGATGGTATTTTGTCACACAAGAAAGTTCGACAGACTATCAGTGTAACGAGCGAATAGACGTTCAAGTCAAAAACTTAAAATCGTCATGGCGTGTGAGATCCAGGGACGTAACTAAATGAGGTAAATGTGGTAGACGGGACTTGGGCCCCGGGCACTGCATTTGGGAAGGGCAGAGTAAATTTTACTACAGATATTTACTTCATTATTTTAGTGTTAGAACACAAATATGTTGGAGGGCAGATGAACCGAATTATTTGTATTGGAAGATTCATATACGTCAGCTATTTAAGAAAAATGGAATTTTTACGTACCATCTAACTTGCGATGGTATGATAGTACATGCGACTGAATTATGGTAAGGTAAGTGAGGCAGTTGTTGACCATGTGTCAGTAATTGACCATTTTGGATAAAAATCATTGAAATAAGGTTTACTTTAGTGTAAATATTAAAAAAATTGCAGAAAACTACACTCCTGCCATCTACCTGGAGTACTATAATTGTGCATCTTACTTGTTTACATTTGGAAGTAAGATGGTGGACAGTCAATGTTGGTGTGTGGTTATGTCATATTATTTCTGAAACTTTGTTAGGGAATTTGCTAAGAAGAACTTGACAATAAGGGTTCATAAAACTGCAAGTACCTTTTTAATAACATTTGTCATAGTACTTACTTGAAATAGTAATGTTCTATATTGACTTTATGTAGTTTACTGTTTGTTTACTGTTCACCATAATATTTCTAGGGGGTGGTCAAATAATGAAACACAAATAAGACAATTTTCAGTAATTGACCAAGGTGGTCAGATACTAAGTTATTCCTTTTTTTTTTGTTTAAAGATATCAATATTATCCCATTTGTTGTTTTGTATTTTAACACAACATTTAATACTGTTATTAACACAATGAGTTAGCTTTTTCCAATAGATGACCAGGTGGTCAACTACCAGAACATTGGTGTGTCAACTTCTAAATAAATGTTTTGTATATATCATTACAGATCTAGAATGCCACCCATAAAAGCAGTTTTCGTCATTACACAGAAGAGGCGATGAGGGAAGCCATAAATGATGTAAGAATTAACAAGACACCTGTCCGCACAGCAGCTAAGAAGTATGGCGTGCCAAGGATTACGCTGAAATATAATGTAGAAGGTAAATCACCCATTGGAAGAAAAATGGGACCCAAAACTATATTAAGTCATGAAGAGTAAACCATTCTAGCTAACTGGGTGCTGAAAATGACAGAACCTGGGTTCCCCATAACCGTCAAGCAACTGCAAGATAGTGTTCAGCGTATGATGATTGACCTAAAGACAGACAACCCTTTTCCTAAAAATCGTCCAGGGAGAACTTGGATCCAGAGTTTTTTTGCGGAGAAATATATCTCAATGCATATGTCAGAACCTAACAGTATCTCGTGCTTCAGTAACACCGGAAAATATTATAGGCTGGTTTTGCAGAAGTGAAGGAGTACTTGAAAATAAACAATATTTTCCAAGTACTACTAGAGCCTTCGCGAATTTTCAATTGCGACGAGAGTGCACTTTTCCTTAACCCGAAGGGTAATAAAGTACTTGCACGTTAAGGCGATAAGACTATATATCAACAAGTTAATTCTGATGACAAAGAATGTCTCACAGTGCTTCTTACGGGCAGTGCCAGCGGTAGAGTTGTAACTCCTTTAGTGGTGTACAAATATGAACGTTTGCCTCCAGAGATAACACTTAACTTTCCTTCAGACTGGGCAATTGGGAATAGTGATTCAGGTTGGATGCAGTCTGAATTGTTTTACGAATACCTAGCAAACTTTTCCATCCTTGACTAAAAGAAAATAATATAACACTCCCTGTTATATTATTTTTAGATGGACATGTTTCACATTTGAGTTTGCACACGAGTCAGTTTTGCGATCAAAATGGAATTATTCTAGTGGCTCTGTACGCTAATGCAACACATATTCTTCAGCCCATGGATGTGGCTGTTTTCCGTATGCTATCTTGAAAAAAAAAAGGGTTTTGCTAAACTACTGAAGAAGTGGTAGATAAGAATGTTACTCATTCAGTGTTAGCCAATGGTTTTCGAAAATGTGGATTCTTTCCATGGGATCCATCTATCCCCAGGGTTCCAGGAAATAATTGTATTGTAAGGGAAGGAGCACAGTGCAGAATGACAGACTTCATGGACATTTTGAATATGTCAAGCAGGGATTCAGATTTCTAAATGACAGTCTAGGTATGGAAAAAATAGTTTTGTTTGAACAGTCTGCAGATGAATGGGAAGGAAATCCTGCTGACCGTTCACTTTTTTGGCTGTGGAAGAAAGCAGAATCAGAACTTCAGAAGCTTGAGCTTGATGATGCAACTGTTTCCAGATCAATAGATATATCTACAAGTGTAACACTTGAAGAATCTTCCCTGACAGACACACACATGACTGGCAGCAACGATAATGTCTCTATTCCAGGTCTATATGATTCTGTGATACAGCAACCCTCTAAAAGCGTACATTTGCCCACGGCCGAACACAATGACGATCGCAGCATCTTAGCACCGTTAAATATACTGTCAACCACACGTGAAGATCATGCGAACACAAGTAAACGAAATGTAACACCTAGGGTAGGAGATTATCAAGATGCTGCTGTATCAGTACCATCAAATGTAAAAACTCATGAGGTTAAAGAACACAATAATCCTAGTATCCCAGGGCCATCAAATGTACTGTCTTCTCTATCTGAAGACAATAAAGATTCTGATACCACAGTAAGACCTGTATTGTCAAACATACCATCTCCATTTAAGAAATATTTATTCCGTCCTCTTGTTGGCAAGAAAAAAACCCAAAAGAAAAAACCAAAAGAATGACTACCTGCAATAGTGTCAGGGGAACTTGGACGAAAGTATTTTGAAAACAAGATTAAGAAAAAAAGAAGAACTATAAAAACTCAAGAGAGAAAGAGCAGCTGAAAGGGAAAGAAAGAAAGAAAGAAGAAAAATGAAAACCAACGAAGAGAAAATTAAAATAAACCAGAAAGGAAAGAAACCAAAAGCCAAGAAACAAACCTGTTATGAAGATTCTGATACAGAGTCATCAATTTCTATTCATGATGACAGCGATGGTGAAGGTTCAGATTGGAATGAAGATATCTATAATGAAGATGAGCTAGGCACCATTGAAAAGGATGATTTTGTAATAGTGGAGTATGAGGGGAAATATTACCCAGGGAAAATAATGGAAGTTTTTGATGATGTCTTTGAGATAGCAACTATGTTTCAGAGTGGTATTTCTACTTACCGGTGGCCTGACAAGGAAGATAAGCTTATTTATACGAGCCAACAGATAAAACGTAGAATTAACCATCCAAAGTTGTGTACCCGTCGCGATTCGTAACTTATTCCAGAAATGAATAGTTACTCAGTATTTCGTAAATTGTATGAATGTGTGTTTACTTAGGGATCCACCTAACTCTCTGACCTTATAATTTCTGTTTGATATAACAACGAAATTAAACTCGTGTATTTGTGGCAACAGAGAAATACTTGTGCGCTCATCATGTGTAATATTTGAGTGACTTACTTAATGTAATGATTTATGTTTATGTATCTTACACTTACAGCTAATATGATGTGTGTCTTTAGAATTTTATAGAATATCTTATTACATTAAAATATTGATTAAATTGCATTATTGCCATCATTATTTTAATTTCGAGAATATGGTCAATAACTAAAACAAATAGTGGTCAACTACTAGTGATTTGACTTTTGCAGATGGTCAATTATTAACACAAATCATTGATTTTGAGAATAAAGCCACATTAAATAGAAAATTAATTTATTTCAAAATATTGATAAAATGTGTGCTAGATGGAAGTATAGTTATACATTTAAGCTAATAAGTCTGAGTCAGTTGCTAATAGTTATTAATATATATCAGCTACAAGGAAATTTTTCTCTTAAGGGGTCAACTACTACCTCACTTACCTTACATATATTTTCTATATTGTACGTCTGGCAACACTGCCGTGGCCCCGTGGGAACATGGAGGGAAATCCCCACTCGACCTCGGAAAGTCGCGATAGTTCTGACCCCCGCCCCACCCTGGCCAGGCGTCATAAGTCTGAAATATCTTCAGCTGATCACAACAACCCAGTAGGGTCATACGCCCAGGAATATATTTTCATGTTTGTAGCATTTCTGTTCTGTCACCTAAGTCAATTTGGCTGTTTGCTATTATACAATCTCAACAGTTTCAATTTTGTTGGGCAATCGTTTTTAATGACAAAACATGTAAAAAAAAAACCGCCCGGTGCAGACAAAAGAAGAGCTTAAGAACGAGAAAAAGAAGAATGCCAGTCTTCGTCAGGTACTTGTATTGATATTGGTTTAATGTCAAAAGCAGTGAATGAAGAAGGAACGTTAGTGACTAGTTTGAGAAACTAGTGTAACAATGATTATTTTTTTTTTTATTTATTGTAACAGAAACGTTTCGTACTATAACTTAAATAGGGCCACACTTACGTATTATACTTAATTTTACACTAAATTTTTTAGTCCGTAGGCAAACAAAGGACATTTATAATTTCCTGTGCATGTTTGTCTGTATGTCCATCTGTCACTCTGTTAAGCTATTATGTATGATAAATCTGGACATTCTGTGAATACAATTACTGTAATACGTATCATATTATTGGCTTTTCGGTATTTTATAGTAAAATTCTTGCAGCAGCGGTACTTTAATATTTGCTTATTATATTTTTAATCAATGATTAAGCGACTTCATTTTGAGAGAGCAAGGTTTATTTTCAAAATTCAGAAATACTGGATGGATATAGCAATAATCTTAAAATACCTGTTTAATTGCCAGGATAAAATATTTTTTCTATGGAAATTGGACCAAATATACCAACAAAATTAGCTATTAGTTTAGGCTAGTTTAGCCTTATAGGTTTATGAAATACGATTTTTTGTATGTTTGTAGTACTGTGGTTAAATGTAAGTGAAGACTAAAAGCTTTAACACTGCTATTTAGTAAATAAATAAATATAATACCATTCAGCACAGCCTACAATTTCGAAGTACCTATTTATTCTGGATAATTATTTGACAGCTTTAATAAACAACTAGAACAGTTTAGGTACTTACTGTACATCACATATTTATGTTTTCCAATTTCATAAACTGATTGATTAAATATTAGCTCATTTTCCATGCAGTGAAATTATTAAGAATGCTTCTAACTCAATGTATCCAGCATTTAATAGCTTAGAACTAATTTCATATTGTTACGAACGTTAACCAGACCACGTCATGCGCAGCTTCACGCCATAACATAAGATGTGCCGTGTGCACCTGGGTCGCCGCTTTATATCCCTCCAGCCCTCCGCTCCCCCCGCGTGGCACTGTTAGTTTGACATCCGAAACCTGCCAGCTGTTGTTTTGCGTGAGCCGCCGACACGTGTTTTCAAGAGATTTATTTCTGCCGTCGGGATAGCTCGGAGTGACGCGACGGGCCCCGGCCGCTCTCGTGAGTTCTGGAATTTCGCCGGGTACTATATATATGCCCGAGGACGCCGATCGAGAGTCAGTGGAGTTCAGAGCGAAGTCGGGAGTTTTCCCGCGGCAGAGTTTCCGGGCGATAGAGTGGCGAAGTCCCTGGACGAAGGTTCCAGGGCGAAGAGTTCAGTTCCGGGCGATAGTGTCGCGGGCGCGGCGGAGTTCCGAGCGAAGTTCCGAGCAAGGCGTCGAGTGGGATCCCGGCGAAGGTGAAGTGCGACAGCGGCGGTGGAGTGTGACGACGGAGTCCTGCGACGGAGGACCACGAGGGGTGCTGCGGCGAGAGTTGCGCCAGAGGTGCGGCCCAGCGAGGCGTGTGGATTGTGAGAAACGAGTGACTGGAGGAAGCAACATTTTTTTTTTAAGTAAAATTCATTAATTGGAATTTTTAGATTATTAGCTTTTAATGTAATAAGTGGCAATAAATAAAACTGTGTGTGATAAAAATCTTTAATTGGGCTATCCTTTACGAACCCGCGGTAAATCGTAACATTTTTGGTGTCAGAAGTGGGATAGCCCTTATTTAAAGAATTCAGGATTAGTTTGTAGTGAACTAAATTTTGATTAGATTTTTGAGTTTGCATCAAGTGTTAGGAACTGTAGTTAGTTTTTAAAGTAGTAGTTTCAAAATAAGTGTTAGTGTTTAGTAGTGGTTTTGGTTAGATCATAGAAGAAATTACAGTGTCGTCATAAGACATTAGTGTTAGGCTTGTAATATATGTGGACAAGGAAAATGGCTGCCGACGAGCAAAAGAATTTCATGACATTCTTCTCTGAAATGAGAGAAGAAGTGAAGAATGAAATTAAGAGTAACAGGGAAGAAATGAAGAATGAAATGAAGAATGAAATGAAGAGTAACCGGGAAGAAATGAAGAATTAAATGAAGAGTGACCGGGAAGAAATAAAGAATGAAATGAAGAGTAACAGAGAAGAAATGAAGAGTAGCCAGGAGAAAATGGAAAATAGGCTGGACGAGATGAAGAGTGGCCAAGAAGAAATAAAGAATAAAATTGATAACAGCCAGGAAGAAAAAAGAATAATATTGATAACTGCTTGGAGAAAATAGAGAATAGGTTGGACGAGATGAAGAATAAAATTGATAAATGTCAAGAGGAGATGAAGAATGCTATGAAGACAGAGATAGAGGACATCAAGAAAAACCAAGAAGAGATGCGAAACAAAATAGTTGCTGCACAAGAAGAAATTAAAAAGAAGATCGATGAAACCAGCATCCATTTGGAGGGCAAAATGCAGTGTTTGGAGCAGCATCTTGAAGAACAAGAGCAACATGTAGCAGAACAAGAAGAACTAGTGGCGCAACAGCTGGCCCAACTCGAGCACACCACAGAACAGCTCAAGCGGACCACCGAGCAGCAAGTAGGAGCTGTAACTGAAGAGTGCCATCGGATGATCAAGGAAGCTGCGTCGGCTACGAAGAGGAGGAGTTATTCTGGAGATGTGAAGGTGGAAGGCGCAACCTGTCACCCAAAATTCAAGCCACCCACCTTTGTTGGCCAATCGTCATGGGCTGTCTACAGGCGACAGTTTGAGGCAGCTGCTGAAGTAAATGGGTGGGACGATGAAGAAAAGGCTACGGCACTCGTCTTGGCCCTGCGAGGATCTCCACTAGAGCTGCTGCAGACCATACCAGTTACAGATCAGAAAGAATATGGGGTATTAGTAGAGGCCCTTGAGTTAAGGTATGGCGACCGACACATGGGCGAGGTGTACAGAACAGCCCTGAAGACACGTCAACAGAGATCTTCGGAAACCCTCCAAGAGTTCGAAGCCGACATCGAGCGACTCGTGCACCTCGCCTACCCAGAAGCACCAACAGGGTTCCGCCAGCAGCTAGCCACTAGGGCTTTTATAGACGGGCTCAGAGATGCGGAGATTCAGCAAACTGTTCGTTTGGCCCGACACAAGAAGAGCTGCGAGGCCTTGGTTCATGCTCTGGAAACCGATGCAGCACGCAGTGCCTCTAGAAACACAAGCATCAGGACAAGGAGAGCTTGATTGAAGCCCTACAATGCAGCAAATGCTAGAAACACCACTAATGAAGTAGATATTCTTAGGGCATTGAAGAAGCTGCTGAATGATACTCCAGGTAACCAGATCAAAAGAGCAGGAGGACGGCCGCGGTGCTTCATCTGCAATTAACTAGGACACATCAAGTAGGACTGTCCGACACGCAGGAAGACAACACAACAGGGAAACGAGCAATAGCTGGTATGAGGAGGCGCATGCCAGCTCTACAGGGAACGGTAGCCCCTAGGGTTTTTCCTGTATCCGTATTTCGTAGAGGCCATGACAGTTTGCTGCTCAATGGATGGATCAATGACAGACAGTGTTTACTTACTTTTGACACAGGAGCATCGGCATCTATTTTTCGCACAGATATTGTAAATAGAGAAAACCTGAAGAGAACACCCATTCCATACAGACTCAAAACAGCAACCGGTGACACCTCACCTGTGCATGGACAGTTGGATCTGGAGTTAAGGATTGGAACTTGGACATTATCACAGACCTTTCTTTTTGATAATATCACCGATGAGGTAATATTAGGAGTAGAAATCATGAATCGATACGGATTCATTATTGACATGGAAGGACAGGTACTGCGTATTAAAGATGAAGAGGTGGCTTTGTTTACTCCCGAACAACTAGAAGTTTCTGTAATGCAAGTGGTAGTTAGCGAAACTGTTTCAATTGCAGCAAATCATGAGAAGATAATAGCAGCTAGGATTACGGGAGACCCTAGGGGCAACATTAGCTACCTGATAGAGCCAGATATGAAGTTAGGATTGAAGACACTCCTGGTCGCTCGAAGCATTGCAAGATGCGGCAAAATTGTACCAGTCAGGGTGTCCAACCTCGACTCTCGAACAAAGGTCTTTTAACCAGGGGACCCAATAGCTATCTGCGAACCAGTCTCTTGGGTAGGCCAATGCGAGTCTTCCTCACCTGTTAGACATGATGTGCAAACACTGAACCCTAATCTGGAGCAACTACTAAGGCGATGCCAAAATAATCTGTAACGTGCTGCTGCGCTCAATATGAAATTTCGTCTAAAGAACAAATATAGATTGGCCGTGGAAGCGCCAGGCAGAAACAGTACTAAACACATTACCCATAGGGGCACAGCGCACGCACAACAAAATTTATGATTAACCTCCTTAAAACTTGGTAAGGTTAATGTGGATCGTGATAAAGGATAAGAAAATACTAAGATCTGGTTTGGTTTACATTGGCATTTACTTAATGATTTTGTTGCTCTTATTTCTACTGTACAAACCTTATTCCACTGAAGATAAACTATGGCATTACAGCCGAAACAAAATACCAAGAAAATTGTTGACCTTATTTGCTATATTTAATACATTAAATATTGTTAAACAATAAACCAAATGGGAGGCCCCGGGGCGAGATATTATAATAAGTAACCATGGTTATATTTGACTGAATTTAAGGTCATTTGGTTTCTTAACTTTACAGGCCATTGAATATTGAGCACGCAGGCTCTTCATAAGACAAATTATAACAAAAATTACATTTACTCGTTAAATGAATAAAAGTGTCCTGAAACTGGTTCTTCAGAATTATAAATTATTTTATGGTTTTTTCCACTCAGGGAAAAATATGTTGAAAGCTGGCACTCTTGAGAAATTCTCCGATAGCAGGAGGCGATGAATTTCGGTGAACTAACTCATGAACTGCATGGGAGTTGAATTTGGAGCGGAATCTCTCATCCTAGTTCTTGATCCCCGCCTGCAACCAGTATTCCCATCAAATTACGTTGGTTAACAGGCGGCTGATGTTGGGCGAAGTTAAGCCCACGAGAACCGAAAAAGAAAAGGTGTGTGTGGGGCGACGAAATAACTTACCTAAGCTGCGGGGTGGAGTAGATCAGGTCGGTCCCTGGAGATGGCCAGGTGATGCGCGACGCGGAAGATTGCTGTCGCCATGAAGAATAATAAGTAAAGACAAAAAACTATTTAAAAAAATAAACTATTTCGGGCAGCAAAAAATTAAAATTTGAGTGCTAAGGCACATCTCCTTGTCGATAACCAACTACATGCTTTAGAGAAAGCGGTTCACGACTTTTCATAAGCGCGTTGTCTCGGGCTGCGAAGAGAGATCCGCCCTTACCGCGTGCTGCCTGCCGAATCTTTTTGAAATGGCGTCGGGGCGCCTAATTAAAGTAAGCAACTGCCCCCAGCCAAAGAAGGGGATGGTGGTGATTGCCCGAAGGTGTCCGGAGATGCCCGAAGGGGCGAAGCAGACTGCAACCTGTTCGCTGCGCTCTCACGCGAGTCGTAGGCGAACTAAAATCGCAATCGCACTGCGACTGCTGCCAAGGTCGATTGTGACAAGCTGTCTCTTATGGGAGGGATGAGTATTGCACTCTGGTGGCCAAGACGAGAACCTGTCTGGAGGGTCACAGAAACGTCCTCTAGAGTGCAGTGGGCGCGCTCGCGACCAGCGCTCAGAGCAAGGTTAGGGATTTTTCCCGCCGCTAGACTTCGCTGATGGCTCCGTTTGACAAGTGGGAATGTCCTCGCCTGGGTTCACTGGGGGTCGATGCTCCGGGTTGTACTTCCTGTGAAGCCACCGGTGGGTGATGAGGGAAGGGGGGTTTAAATTTGCTAAGTCGCCTGGGAAAGGCGTCATGTGGACTGTCTCGAGGCGTCGCCGCTGGCTGTAACTTGGTCCAGAGGCGTGCTTGCAAAACCCTTACGTATGCTTGCCTCCGAGAAATGAAAGTTGCTAGCAGTGGGGTTGGGGTAGCGTTCGCTAACGCGAAAGTCGTTCCGTTACATAGGGAAGGCGTGACGCGAACCGCGGCCGGGATGCTGCGATCGCAAATCGTCAGCAAACAGTATCTGTTTGAAGCCTACAAACAAGCGCAGGTGCACTGGGTTGCACAAGATTACGTCGGAGTGGACAGTAATGGAAACAAAGTTTAATAAAATAAAAATTACAAATTTATTATTTGGTTTTCTTCTTTAAAAATTAAAAATTAAATTTAAATTCGTACATTTGTGCCTGAAAGTGGTACTGAATAGGCACAAATCTTACAGATGGGGAAATGGAAGAAGTAGCAGCTTTTCTAGTAAACAACCAGGATGTATTTTCCAAAGGGGATACTGACCTTGGGAGAACAAGCCTAGTCTATCATCGCATCAACACAGGTGATGCAGAGCCGATCCTACAGGCACCACGATGGCTGCCTCTAGAAAAACAGGAAGAGGCTGAGAGTTGATCGCGGGCATGATGGAAGGTGGTGTAATAGAACCATCAGCAAGTCCTTGGGTTTCCCCAGTTGTTTTAGTGACGAAGAAGGATGGCCAACTGAGGTTTTGTGTGGACTACCGGAAACTGAATGACATCACCAAAAAGGACAGCTACCCCCTCCCACGTATCGATGACACAATTGATACACTCTCTGGCACCAGATGGTTCTCTACATTGGACCTGAAGAGTGGTTACTGGCAAGTGGAGCTACATCCAGAGGATAAGGAGAAGACTGCTTTTACGACAGGTAGTGATCTGTTCCAGTTCACTGTGTAACCATTCGGGTTATGTAATGCTCCTGCAACTTTTGAGAGATTAATGGAGCTTGTTCTGCATGGCTTGACTTGGAAAACATACCTAGTATATCTGGACGACATTATTGTAGTAGGTAATAAAGTGAAGGAACATTTGCAAAATCTCCAGGATGTATTCGACAGGCTTCGCGATGCCCAACTTAAGTTAAGTCCTAAGAAGTGCGTCTTGTTCCAGCATAAGGTAACATTCCTTGGGCATATCGTATCGCAGGATGGAGTGCGAACAGATCCTGAGAAGATCCATTCTGTTATGGAGTGGCCTCAACCTAAGAACAAGCACGAAGTAAGAAGTTTCCTGGGACTCTGTACTTACTACAGACGGTTTGTGCCCGGGTTCTCGACAATAGCAAAACCACTGCATCAGCTGACCGAGGACAAGAGACAATTTATCTGGACCTCAGCATGCAAGACTGCATTTCAAGACCTCAAGAAATCCCTGTGTTCTAGCCCCATACTTGCCTACCCCCATCTACATAGAGAGTACATCCTCGACACAGAAGCGAGCGAAGATGGTTTGGGCGCTGTCCTGTCCCAGGTTCAGGGTGGACATGAACGATTAATAGCATACTAGAGCAAAGTTTTGTTTAAGCCTGAATGCAACTATTGTGTCACAAGACGAGAACTCTTGGCTGTAGTAAAGTCTTTGCAACATTTCCACAAATATTTATATGAGAGAAAATTTCTTTTACGCACTGACCATGCCGCACTTAAGTGTCTACTACAGTTCAAGAATCCAGAGGGACAACTTGCTAGATGGATTGAACAGATACAGCAATATGATTGTCGGATAGAACACAGGAAAGGCCGAATTCACAGCAATGCTGATGCCCTCTCCCGAAGGCCATGCAAGGTAGACTGTAACCATTGTTACAGGGCAGAGAAAAATGAGGGGATCGAAGATATTCGGCGAACAACGATAATTAACAGGGAATAAAAATGGGATAGTGCCAGCTTGAAGGCAGCGCAACAGCAAGATCCTGATCTGGCACCTTTTATAAGCTGGTTAGAGAGTGGTGCTGGACGTCCAAAATGGCATGAAATCTCCAGTGACCGAAGGGTGGTGAAAGCTTTCTGGGCACAGTGGGATTACTTGAGAATTGTGGATGGGCTACTAATAAGGGCATGGGAGAGTCCGAATGGAAAAGTATTTACCATGCAACTACTCCTTCCAAAGAGTCTAGTGGCAGAGGTGTTGAAGGAAATACATGATGGTACCTCTGGTGGTCATCTAGGGGTGAACAAAACTCTAGCCAAGACCCGTCAACACTTTTATTTTTTGAGGTGTCGCCAGGATGTGGAGGCTTGGTGTATACAATGCGAAGCATGCTCGGCTAAAAAGGGGCCACAACACCGAAGTCATGGGAAAATGAGGGCATTTAATGTAGGGGCCCCCTTTGAGAGGATATCCATCGACGTCGCTGGACCATTTCCCAAGACTAAAGATAGTAACCGGTATATTCTGGTAGCAATGGATTACTTCAGCAAGTAGCCAGAGGCTTATGTACTTCCTAATCAAGAAGCCTCCACTTTTGCAGATGCAATAGTCAACAACTTAATTTGCAGATTTGGGGTACCAATGGAGCGCCACTCAGACCAAGGCCGCAATTTCGAGTCGACAATATTTCAGGAGGTGTGTGGGTTACTGGGAATAAATAAAACCAGGACAACAGCCCTACATTCTCAGTCCGATGGCATGGTGGAGAGGTTCAATAGAACTCTGGAGGAACACCTTGCCAAAGTTGTGGCCGAGCATCAACAGGATTGGGATCAACAAATCAAGTTGTTCCTAATGGCATATAGATCTTCCATCCATGACTCCACTGGGCAGACCCCTGGGAATATTGTGTTTGGACAGGAGTTGAGGCACCCTGTGATGTCAAGTTTGGTCGTCCGCGCAAGGAGCCGACCAGCACCACTGAATATGTAAATCATCATGAGGAGCGAATGTCACTTGTACACGATGAGGCCCGCAGGAATCATAGATTAGCGACGAATCGAATGAAGACTAGGTATTACCTGAAAGCCAATTCATCCGGATTCCAGAATGTTGATTTAGTGTGGTTGTATAACCCGCAACGAAGAAAGGGAAGGTGCCCTAAACTTCAAGCATCATAGGAAGGCCCCTATGAGGTCTTGAAGCACCTAAATGATGTGGTTTACAGGATCCAGAGAGGAAAGAGGGGACGTACGATAGTGGTACATTTGGACCGCTTGAGGGAATAAGCAGGAAGGGATGCGTTACCTGTTCGGGACGAACAGGTTTAAGGAGGGGGCAATGTTTCGAACGTTAGCCAGACCGCGTCACGCGCAGCTGCACGCCGTAACATGAGATGTGCCATGCGCACCTGGGTCGCCGCTTTATCTCCCTCCAGCCCTCCGCTCCTCCCGCGTGGCACTGTTAGTTTGACATCCGAAACCTGCCAGCTGTTGTGTTGCGCGAGCCGCCGACACGTTTTTTCAAGAGATTTCTGCCGTCGGGATGGCTCGGAGTGACACGACGGGCCCCGGCCGCTCTCGTGAGTTCTGGAATTTCGCCGGGGCCTATATATATGCCCGAGGACGCCGATCGAGAGTCAGTGGAGTTCAAAGCGAAGTCGGGAGTTTTCCCGCGGCAGAGTTTCCGGGCGATAGAGTGGCGAAGTCCCTGGACGAAGGTTCCAGGGAGAAGAGTTCAGTTCCGGGCGATAGTGTCGCGGGCGCGGCGGAGTTCCGAGCGAAGTTCCGAGCAAGGCGTCGAGTGGGATCCCGGCGAAGGTGAAGTGCGACAGCAGCGGCGGAGTGCAGCGACGGAGTTCTGCGACGGAGGACCACGAGGGGTGCTGCGGCGAGAGTTGCGCCAGAGGTGCGGCCCAGCGAGGCGTGTGTATTGTGAGAAACGAGTGACTGGAGGAAGCAACATTTTCTTTAGGTACAATTTATTAATTGGAATTTTTAGATTATTAGCTTGTAATGTAAATAGTGGCAATAAATAAAACTGTGTGTGATAAAAATCTTTAATTGGGCTATCCTTTACGAAACCGCGGTAAATTGTAACAATATTATATGCCTACTAAGGTAATTATTTAACTATTTTTTCTTTCAAATATTATTTTTCTTCCCGTGCACTAATAAAATGGTCGTATAAAATTTGCTTTGAACCAAATGCTTTTTATTAGAAATGATTTAAAATAAATTCGAAGAATTTGATACTAAGGAAGCATTTTTTTTTTTTTTAAATTTCGTCCCCTGTTTTAACTGTAATAAATCCTTTCATAAAAATTGTTTCAGCCAAATTTAGGATAAAGTTTAGGATTCATACAATAAATTATAACCGATTTGATATTATATCAATTTAAAAAATAATATTATTCTTTTTTACTTTCAAAACACGTAATCGCGTAATAGTTAAAAATCTATTTTAACAAAAGTTATAAACAATATTTCAAAATTTAAATAAAATAAAAAATGGAATCGATAGTGTACATGGTAGGGAAGTTTTAATTTTATTATTTTTCCAACCACAGGTTTTTTTAACCCCTTGCAGGTTTTAGAAAAATGATAAGATTTACAAACAATTAAAATGGATTTTATAGTGTGCCTACTAAGGGAGTTATGAATTGTTTGTCATTCAACCCTTTTTTATTCCACCCTTTAAATCATGGTAGGTTGTATAAAATATTACTTGGGACAAAAGTTGTAGGTAATAATTCAAGGTTTTTCAATAAATTAAAATAAATTTATAGGTTGCATATTGAGATAGTTAAGAATTATTTGTCTTTCAACCCCTGTAATATTACGCCCATTGCAGCAATGGTTCGTCTAATCAAAAATTGTCTCAGACGCAATTTTTGGATAAATTATAAGATTTACAAAAACTTTTAACTAATTCGATGGTGTGCCTACGAAAAGATATATTTTTTTTTGTATGTGGTGGTGACAAGACGTTTTGTCTGGAAAGAATTGTTTTGGTTGGTTGGTTTGGAAAAAAAATTATTTTGGGGGGGGGGGGGGGGGGGGTTTCCAACAAGATTAGTTCTTGCCCCAGGTGGAAAAATGTCTACTTACCTCCCAGGTAAGAAGGTGATTTGCCGATTCCATTTCTGTGCGCACCCGTACGATGAGGGGGGAGGGGGCGATCTGCTTGTGCCTGATAACGGAAACAGATTCCAGTTCAGAAACTTAACAACATTTTTGTCATAGGAAACCTACTGTGTTCGTCTGTTGTGCTGTCGTCATTGTGTTGTCCATAATACCTGTTTAGGTTCATAGTTGTGTTTTTTTTGCTATCAGCTGATTAAGGCTTTTTTTCCGTGGGTTTATGTTTTAATTTTCATGTCTTATTTTGCATTTATGAATTTTTCTCATGAAAAACAGTGCAAAAGTGCAATGGCGTATGTCCAAGAAACTGTATTAAATCAGAATTCCCCAGTGCAATAAGAACGGGCATTAAAGAACGGTGATTAAATAACGGGGATTGGGAATGCTAACAAGGCACCGGTGTCATTTGTGCAACGCGAAACGCGCGAAATGAAACATACCCGTATACAGGCGCTCTTAAAACACGCGTGATCGCCTGTAACTCGATATTTCACTGCCTGTTTCTGGAGGCACCTCCCCCCTACAATCCCTCTACATTCCCTAGGATCGCGCGCGTGGCAAGGGCCAGTTCGCAGCGCCCACGAGTGCCTGTTTGCCAAACGAGGTGTCATTACCCTGTGCAGCGGGGAAAAGGCGTCGCTATTTTACGTGGCGCGCACCACTAATGGTTTCTGCTGAAACACTCTTTTATGTCATTTCGTTTGTTCGATGGGGAACTTGATTGGTCACGATGTAGTGAGCCCGCTTGTTGTTCCTTCACACGACATTTCCAATTACCGACTGTGTAAAAATAAGGTGCGAGAGAAATGGTTAATTTGACGGAATTCAATCAATATGTTTGTTTTCGCCAGTTTCCATCGTTCACTGAGGGAACACTTCTTACTGCCAACTATCTTGCAACACAGCCTAGGAAATGTGTTGAGCTTTAATTAAATTAAGTATGATTGTTATTTAACTATATTTTGATACAATATTGCCAACCATTTAATTATTATTTAATATTATCTAAGTATAAATATTAATACAAATATTCCAACATAAAAAATTTTTTACGCTTAGTCGTAGTGTAGCTCACTAGGGTCCCTTTATCCTAGTTTCTCATAGCATATTAATGTGATATAAATTACTTTAATTTTCCAGCATGAATTATACTAGTTAAACGATGTTTATCCCAGCAAAAAGTATGCTTTAAAATTAAAGTGTAAGTGATTTTTATATGTTTAAGGTATTTCTTCAAATACAGTCAACTATATGAGTACTTATTTATACTGTGACCTTACTTGTAATGTGGAATTTTTACCACATTAAAGTATTTAAACATTATTTTTACATGTTGTGGTATCTAAGCGTACCCCAACGAACTGGTTCCATCTGAAAATACAATTTCACCTACAGTGACTGTCACTCGCGCTGAATCCCTGTGTAGCAGGTGTACAACCCAACAGGCACTCCTTGTACCCAGTGCGCGCGCGCCCCACCCAGAGGCGCGTAGTGAAGGGGGTAACCACGTGACTGAGGAGCGGTCACATGACTGATCACATGATCTCCCTCCCTTCCGCCCGCCGTGAGTGAAGTAGGAGTGACCACGAGCTTTGTGCCGCCAACTAGTATTATTGGCACAGTTTTTAATTTGGAATTTTTATTAACTTAAATTATGTCTCCAATATTTCCTCTGCTACAAGAACTTAAACTTGTTCCACCTCCTGTATACTCCCATTTAACCTTTGACAGACTTGTCTCCCCAAGTCTTCCCAGTCCTAGATCTGATTTTGTCTACCATTCAATGACCAAGCAGGGAAATCCTATTTTTACCGTCTTGGCACACAGCCGTCTCCTGAAATTCGTCCCTGATTCATGACGAGAACTGCTAGGGCCTGCGAACTGTCATGACCGGCTAGTTCTTAGACCTCGCCTGATGCGAGCACTCCATGGCATGATAGCGAATCATCTTCGCCAAAGTATAGTCACGCCTATGGGTCCTGTAGACCACATTTCCCACTGACATCGCAGTTTTAAAAACTTCCCACTCTCCAGGTTTCCTGGGAACACCGCCCCGGGTCTTTGACCGGCCACTAACCCCAGCGAGGGTCGGCCTCTCCCCAAGGCCACGACAGTAGTACATGAAGTACATACTTATGCCATCTAGCGGTAGTTTTACGAATCACTTCCCTTGGGAGTTTGAACGCCCGCGGTTCGCCTGCCCTCTGGCGTCTTATGCAGTAACCAGTACTGTAGTTTCTTCCCAGGCCACCAGAGCTCTTGCTCCGTCAGCTCCATAAGCTAAATGCTGCTACCAGCTGACCCGCGCGAGTCGATCTCTACTCAGTTCAGCCACACCTCAGTAGGTCGCACTGACATCGGACAGTACCACCAACTTCGAGATATCGAAGTCTACCTTCCTCTACAAACACCTCGGTAATGTTCGGAACCTTTCGGTTCAAAAGCCTCCCCACCTTTCCTTCGTTAACTACGGTTTTAATTATGAGTCTCGGCCGTCCCTTACTTACTGCACTGCGCGCCGCGATTCAGGACTGTCTGCACAGAACGAAACATAATCGGGACGCCTCGCCTTGTTGTTTCTCTCAAGATGTGATCAGATTATACAAGGGATGTTTCCCAACATAGTAGTGTTTAGGCGATAGTCATTCCACGTAAATCTAGCTAAAGTAGTCATGTAGAAGTCATCGTAGATTTTTTTTTTTTTTGAGAATCATGGATCATCTGCGTCGCGCTCGCCTGGTCAATCATCGGGCAGACCCTGAAAGACATCACCCTGTCTGTTGAATTTTTAGCACAACCCCTCCCCCACCCGTCATCGTAACTAGAAGGCATTTTCTGCCATTTCCACCAACTGTCTGTGATTCAGTCCTAAACATATGTGTTTGGCTCTGTTCACAGACAGGGTTCAAGTGCCAGAGTACAAGTGCCAGGCACCGAACACCGGACCCGGGTACTTTGCCAAGGACCAGATACGTCTACACGGGGCGAATGGCCCAGGGCCTCTGACGTCTCGTCACAGGTCCCACTTCATCCAACAATCCCCGAAACGCCAGCATTGCAATTTTTTCTTAAAACCTTTTTTGGACTGGCATCCAGCCACGACATTTCTTTGAGCTGAAATCAAGAACCTCACTAAGATAATTCAACAAGTTATTTGTCACAATCTTTAAGTAAAAATGGTTAAGCTACTTATGTTAATTACCTAATAAGGGCCGGCGCATTCTTTTACCCATTATTTTATTAATGTAATATCAATTCCATGTTGTATATCCTTACTGTTAATTAAATCAAATGATGTTCCTCTATACTATGACAAATAACCAAAAGTAAAACAAAAACAGAGAAACTAATGCCTGGACGAAATCATTGTTTTACCTTCTGGAACTAAAAGGTCCACTCGTTCTGCTCAGTCATCAGGTCAAGTGACGAGGCCGAACAGGTTCTGGATGGTTGGAGAACATAGGGGAAGGTGACTCGAGGTTTATATAAGCCCCGATCGCGGTGCTTAAGGTGCAAACTACCGGCAAACCACCAGCCGACCAGCGGAAGCACTGCACTGCTGCAAGAAGACCTGCCCCGCCCTGCCTGGACCACCTAGACGACCGTCACTCGGCCCGAACGAACATCGAACTCTGGCATGGGACTTAGCCTCAGCGAAGGTCAGCTGGACTTAGCCATTTTATGCCATCAATCGGAGGTAACCCAATTCTCAAGGATCAATGCCTGAGCGTAACCAGATTGTCAGCGACTAAGTGCCAAGGTATTCAAAAACGAGTAGAGTTTCGCTTGTGTGGCAACCAAGAGACTCGTAGGAAAATTTTTTAGGAAGGGCACTTTGTATTCGCGTGACCGAGACAGAGTCGGACAATAATAGAGGAAAACGATGCGGGCAAGTGCATGTAGATGACTGTGTGGACAGACAAGGCAGGAAAACCAAGGGCAGTGCGGGACCGCTACCGATTTATACCAGAGTACACCAGTATTGATAGGCACATCATATAGGAATGCACTTTGAAAGTAACATGGCACTCGAGTCATTGTACCAGGTGCAAACAGCATGACAGCCCAGCTCAGGGGATTCGTGGCCTGTCTTTCGCAACTCTCTTCTCAGTCGTAAAGGGAACTCCTGGTTTCGGAACAACAGCGCAACCACGAAGTCCATCCACGGCGTCGTAAGGTAATTAGAGTGCTGGATGGCCGGTAAGCAACCTACAGTGGCGACTCGGCGACCCACGCCCGGGACAAGACGACTCAACGAGTGTTGAGGTGAGTGTCCGGCCGTATTGGACCCGATAAAACGAGGGGTCTATTACAAATAAATATTGTTACGATTTACCGCGGGTTCGTAAAGGATAGCCCAATTGAAGATTTTATTACACTACACAGTTTTATTTATTGCCACTACTTATGTCACAAAAATCTTCTAAAATGGCAAATAATTAATTACACTTAAAGAAATGTCAATTACCCAGTCACTCGTTCCACACACCTCGCTGGTCTGCACCTCTGGCGCCACTCTCGCCGCAGCACCCCACGTGGGTCTCCGCCGCGGGACTCTGTCGCCACACTCCGCCCCTGCCGACACTTGCCTTCGCCGAGGATCCGCTCAACTCCTCGCTCGCAACTTCACTCGGGGCACCACCGCGCCCGCGACTCTATCGCCCGGAAACTCCGCCGCGGGAAAACTCCAGACTCCACTGAACTCTCTCACTCCCTGCCCTGGAACCTTCGTCCAAGGACTTCGCCACTCTGCCGCAACCGTGGCACTATCGCCCGGAAACTCCGCCGCGGGGGAACTCCCGACTGAACTCTCCGAACTCACTGACTGACTCACTCCTGACATCCTCGGACCTATACATAGGCCCCAACGAAATTCCAGAACTCACGAGAGCGGCCGGGGCCTGTCGCGTCATCGCGAGCCGTCCCGACGGCAGAAATCTCTCGAAAACACTTGTCGGCGGATCGCGCAACTCCCAGCTGTCCGGTGTCAGTTACGTGTCAAAGGAAGGCCGCCACGCGGGGAGTGTTGGGAAGAAGGGGGGAAAGCAACAATCAGTAGTATACAAATGGGGCTAATAGGACTGGGTTCTGGGTGTGGTGCTTGGTGCTAGTCAGCCATTTGGATTTGTGACGTCACGGCGGCCATCTTGGATTAGTGTAATGGGACACAGCATAATGGGACAAGTAGGACATTGACCTTTGACCCTCAAAACTTGCCAAAATTGGGCAAAAATTTCCTGAAATTCCTCAAAATTCGCCAAAATTTACATTTCTTAGGAAAAGAATTCCGCCAAAAATTCTCAAAAAATTCCACAATCCAAAAATTAGGATTTCGAAAATCCTCAAAAGTCGTTTTGCCCTAGAAAGAACCCAAATTCCTAAAAGAGGCTTAAAACTCCTAAGAGCTAGCCGCCGTTAAGCCTCTGACGTCATCTAGGATTATGACTGCCATATTGGATGATGACGTCACCGTTGCAATTTCCGTTATGGTCGCCATCTTTAAAATCTTTATTTATTATCCGATTTTAACCAAAAAAATTTTAAAATTTATAAAAAAATTAACTTAATAAAAATTTAATAAAAAATATTTAAAAAAACAATTATTAACGACACGGAGCTCGTAGTCCTCGGTTCGAAACCGACGAGGGCAAAAAAAATTAAAAATGGTGACAGGCTCCTTCCTCAATAGTGGATGCAGGCAGACTGACCCCAACCACTTTGTTCATTGTATATATATCGTCAGGTAACATGGTGTCATGTCCGCCATCTTGTCTTCGTTGCTGGAAGCCATCATCATTGTATCGTCTGCTAGAGTGCGCTGATGTCATGTTAGTTTAAGTCTTACACGCTAGAGTGCAGTAATCATTTATTACTGTGACACCCGCCATCTTGTCATTTGGCCTCCATCTTGAAAATCCGTAATTATTTAGCTAGAAATTCGGGAAAAGTTCCAATATTCATTAAATAAATCACTAATTAATTTACATATTGATTCGATCGATTCCTGTTCTTGGTTTCATACCTGATCGATGCAATAATGTTTAATTTTATGTAAAAAATAATAATTTCAATAAACCATGTACCAAATTCATTAAATAAATTTGTTATCTATATACTGATTGATTAGATCGACTAAGGTCCTTGGTTCGATTCCTGGCCGATACAAAACAACTTTAATTTTAAAAAGTATCACTAAAGTGGCAGGTTTTAGAAAAATAAAAACACTGCAAGTTCTTATAAAAAAACTTTTATTACATAAATACAACACTACTACAAGTACAAAAAAATACACAGTCAAATTACTAAAGTTTTGTGGATTTCTCGATGTCTGCATCTGCCACCCATGAATTAATGCGAGGGGGAAAGCCCCACCACTTGATGTAGGACCGTCCTTTTCTTCGTTTTATAATCTTCTCCACCAAGAACGTATCGGGAAACGATGTAGGCTGAATCTTTTCGGCATAGAAGCCGCCATGGATAGATTTGTGTTCCAAATCATCGAGGTAGTAGGTCCTAGGCTCTGATTCACGAACATGTTTCACACGGAAAAGTTCAGGACTCCAGTTCGCATTGAAACCTTTCTAGAAGATACCTTTCTGCTTGGAAATTCGCACAATGTCACCGACGTTAGCTTTATGCTTTCGTGGATCGTTCTTCTTCGTGTTGGAAAACACTGTTTGAAGTAGGCGATTGTCTGTTACGTCATTTGGCTTCTTTTTCGTAGTAGAATGCACCGTGGAATTATACTCGCTTATTAGTTTCGGCAAGATGTCAAGCCACTTGTAATTTCCGTTAGCCGTGAACTGCCGCCACATTTTGGAACGCAAAGTTCTGTTAAACCTTTTGACAATGGAGGCTTTGACGTTACTAAATGTAGAATAGTGTTTGATGCCATACTTCTTCATCAAAGCCTTGAAGGTTGCATTGTAGAATTGTTTCCCGAGGTCTGATTGCAGGGGCGATGGTACACGTCCATCATGCAAAATATTGTTCATGGCCTTGGCTACTTCAGTTGCAGTCTTTGATTTGACAGGTCTAGCCCATGCGAACTTGCTATAAACATCGATGACTGTCAACATGTACTTGAAACCTTTATTCAATCAGGAATATGGTATCATCTCAACAAGGTCCGCCTGGAATAAATCATCAATTCCACGAACTACGACTTTACGACGAAGGTATTTTCGTCTAGCAGGAGCATGAAGTTCGCGAGCGATTCCGGTTCGACTCATTTTATGTAGCCGGCTTCCCTCAGTTCTTCAAGTATGGAGACTATTTCGTTGATGTGCGAATAGTTTCCTACACTAAGCGAAGCATCTAGAATTCTAAGGCGATCAAATAATTCATTGGGGTCGTCCCAATATACATAGTCAAATATCTGACCACTTTCTAGCTTTTTTAAACCTTCGCCATGTATTGTTAGTTCACTGAAGAGATTAGCGAGAATGTCGATTTTTTCGTGATCTTCGTCTTTATATACACCACTATCTGGATCGTTATCGCGAAAATGTGCATTGGTTAGCTCAAGCAGTTTATTGTACTCTTGTAAGTCTTTGTGAGAATATCATTTAGGCTCCCTGCGAAACAGCAATTCGTACAGACCCGGAGTCCTGCGCGTTTTGAACGCTTCTACGTGCACGATATTTCCTGGTAGAAAGTCTATTTCTTTAGCACCGAGAAACCACTAATTATGTTTTCTGTACACTCTGTAGGTCGTGTCATTATTCCGGCTCGTAAACGATATCAGGTATGGTCGGACCATTGCATTAACTTGATGTCCCTTTTTCGGTATTTTTTTCTTGTGCATTGACTCTGTACTTCTGAAGTCCTCTTCTTATCGAACTGGTTCATACTTTCTCTTCTTTACAGTTGGCATTTCATCTTCAACTTCTGTCTTCACAATGATGGCTGGTTCTTCCTTGTTTTTGAGTCCGTCGAGACGACTAGTGATTGGTTTAATTACCTCCTCATTTGCCATCTCACGTGCAAGTCTGGTTCGTCTAGCAAGTAGATATTTTTCACGAACAGACTGTATAGCTCGATGAAGGTTACTGGACAGGTCCGACATTGTACTGGATTTAAACGTATTGCAAGACCTCCTTTTATACTTTTTTATTCGTTCGCAGAAACTTCTTTCTTGTGTTTGGCTAAATCTGAATTTGTTGACAAGTGAGATAGTGATGCTTTCAGACTACTTTGAAAAGTCCTCAAATCGTCACGTCTTTG
Source organism: Bacillus rossius redtenbacheri (assembly GCF_032445375.1). Lineage (NCBI taxonomy): Eukaryota > Metazoa > Arthropoda > Insecta > Phasmatodea > Bacillidae > Bacillus > Bacillus rossius. The sequence goes on along the minus strand of NC_086330.1, from coordinate 183,196,703 downwards.
TGCATTCGATACTTCGAACATGTCGCGAATGCGAGAATCCGAGCCTTCCACACGCTGGTCGATGGCAACGAGATAATCTAGTAATTCGTTTTTCTTACTTTCTACTTTTTGAGCCAGTAGCGAAATGTATTTGCGGATAACGTCGTCATGAGACTTGAGAGCAGTACATAAGTCTCGACTGTTGCGTCCAAATTTGGAAATGCTATGACTCATGTTTGACGATAAACTGATCGAAACCTCGTCTGTACCTGCCCTTATATAGTGGCCAGTCCTTTACGATGACTAGAAATCCGTGCTCGTGTTTCCAGCACAAGGAGCACATGTCTTTGAATTCCTGTAACGTCATGTCGGTGTTTACGTGATCATCATAAGCGTGATGTAAATTAAGTTCGTCCATGCGAAAAAGTACTTAGACATTCGCGTTGTCCGTACGAGATGTTTTGGAATACGACTGTACGTCTGACACAGGTACACGCAGTCTACCTTGGAGTGCCTGCCCATGGAAAAGTACTCTTGTATTATGCCTTGCTTCTCGCACATTACATCGTCGAAAACAAACACGGTATTGGTTTTTGTTTCGCTTGGAGGTACCACATCGGTGTTATCATTAAATGGAAAATACTCCAGACCATCCACCGATTGTAGAACCAGAGCTAGGCGCTGGTACCTTGGCTGTTGCAACTACTTGGAGTACAAGTAAACGTTTTCGAACCGAATACAGTTTGGCTCCTCTAGTAAACTCAGCAGAACGCACATTTTGCCGCAGTTGGACGGACCCGCCTTTATGTATCGTACGGCAGAATGCAACAGTAAGCCGTGTCGTGATTCACGCGCACTAAGTACATCGTCTTGCGTAATGCGCACGGGCAAACACACTTCTTGCTTGACGACTTGCATTGTACTGACGAAATTGTATAAAATCAAACACATTTATTCTTTCTGGTCAGTTGTGCGTAATGACTCGAAGAGGTAAGAACAAAAAACACATCGGTGCAGGACTCGTGAACTCCCTGATAAACAATCTGCCATTCGAGCTACACATTCCCGGCTACAGATTCTGCGGCCCCGGCACTAAACTAGCGAAAAGGTTAGCTCGCGGTGACGTGAGCATTAATTCTCTGGACGAAAAGTGCAAGCAGCACGATATCGCCTACTCGCTCAGTAAGGATCTGGAATCCAGACACCGGGCCGACGAGATATGGGCACAGGAAGCCGAAGATATAAGTAAATCGTCGAACGCGGGACTAGGAGAGAAAATCGCGGCCTGGGGCGTTTCCAAAATCATGAAGGCAAAGACGAAATTAGGACTAGGTGCTCGTCAAGCCAGCTCCATTAAGTCAAAAACTAACTCGCGCATGACCAAAAGCAAGACTGGTGCAGGCGTGCTAAAAGCCAAGCAAAAATTCCAGACTCTCGACAAGAAGATTATAGGAGGATTTCTTCCTTTGCTTTTGCCTGCATTGGGTGCTCTCGGCGGCCTCATCGGTGCAACGAGCGGTATAGTGCGGGCAGTCAACACTTTGAAGAATGAACGCAAGCAGTTAAAAGAAGCACAGCGACACAATGCCAACATGGAAGCCATTGCCATCGGTAAAAAACGGTGCAGGACTCTACTTGCAACCTCATAAATCAGGTCGAGTAATGAAAAAGAAACGAATGAAAAAATCCTAAGTTCTTTGCCGAAACATCCGCTCACCAATATAGATTTGATCTGGTACGCTCGAAAACTGAAAATTCCAAATTTCCGAGGCGTGTTTATGCGAGACACTTTGCGCAGCAAGCCAAATATGCATGAACGTGCCATCATTAATTTAAACACGTCAACAAGTCGAGGCACGCACTGGGTGGTGTACATAAAGTCTGAAAAAATGGCCGAGTACTACAATAGTTTAGGAAATTTACGGCCTCTGCCAGAACTGCGACAGTACTTGGACCGGTCCACTACATTGTTCTACAATTACGAAACGGAACAGAGGCCTAATCAAACAAACTGCGGTCACTTGTGTCTTCGCTTTTTAACAAACAAAAATTAGCTGACAAATAAAAATTGCTACTTAAAGGTTGTGCAGTGATGATAATTTATTAGTCATGTCGATAACACTAACCTTGACAGGTCACGCATCTGAGCTGCGGGCGGTTCATTTCCCGCCTCTGGATTTAGACGGAGAATTGTGTATCGGACCCGTAGATTTTCAAACATGTAATGCCATACCTAATATCGACGAGGAAAACTGCAAGATCTGCTTCCTGAAAAGCGATGGGACCGCTCATGAAATACAGTTACCTGTTGGCTCTTACGAAATTGATGACATTGCAAATTACATCAGGGATATGTTACCACAGGGTGTAGACTTTTAACTGCGAGGAAATCCAAACACTCAAAAATGCATTCTAACCCTGCCGTGAAAATGTCGACTTTACGAAACCTGGCACCATAGGTACGATGGAATATATCTCAACGGAAGACTAAGGAACATGCTGCACAAGTTTTCGCCGATGGTCCCGCCAGGATATAAACTGGTCGAAGTACCGCAAAGTATCATTTACGTTCCAGTCGTCGTGAAGGGCGGACACGAAGTCGTCGTCAGAATCGTTGACCAGCGAGAACCATTGGGGAATTTTCAAGACGAAGACATTACATTATGTCTGCACTTCAAGCGATGTGCATAAAGTTCGTAACACCAAACAGTAATAAAAGAAATCGTATTGCAGTGAATAAGAACAGTTCTCTACCAGACATCGGTGCATTAACACCTGACAGCATAAAGTATCTTTTCAGTATTGGACAAGTGCCGAGAAAATATGGAAGACGAAATCATTAACGTGGAAGATCCGGTCATTTTTGATGACAGCATTACGAAAATGGAATTGCACGAGTACCAGCCTTTCCTGCTCGGACCGTACGCACTACCATCGGAAGTACGCATTGCTGTACAGCACCAAGATATTTGTACTTTACCTTCGCAGTCATTTCTACGTATAAGAGGCACGCTGACAAAAGCGGATGTTACGCACCCAACAACGACATAAATATCCTCCAATGGTATTCTTCACCTAATCGAGCACATTACTTATGTACTCAATGGCGTCGAGGTAGACCAGACGAGAGATGTAGGCATAACATCTGCTATGAAAAATTACCTTTCGCTCACGCCAAATGAACTGTCTGCTGCAAAGATGGCCGGTTGGGCTCTCGAGGATGAATATAAGCTTCCGGTTTATGCCGAAGGGAAGTTCGAAATTTGTGTTCCTCTGTCCATGCTGAGGACTACGAGCATATAATCAATAAAAAGAAACAAGAGCTCGCACTGCTTCTAGCCAACACGCACATTAATGCAATTGTCCCGCTGCAGAAAACCCTCAAGATGTCTCGCTAACACTACAGTCCATCGAGTGGATGCTGCCCCACATCCAAGTGAGCACCGTTGAACGAGTAAAGATGTTGAAGAACATAGAAAATGGCAAGAACTTTGATGTGCCATTCCGATCCTGGAGCCTGGAAACTTATCCTGGCTTGCCTCATAGTCAGCGTATCAATTGGATAGTAAAGTCCAGCTTCGCTACGGAAAAACCAAGATACATCATTGTCGGGCTTCAGACCGGAAGACAGCTCAATGCAGGAGTGAGTCACTCCGTATTCGATAACTGTCAAATACGTAATGTAAAAATATTTTTAAACAGCGAAAGTTATCCGTACGTAGACATGAACATGTACTTTGAAAGTGGAAGGTTTCTTCTCGCATATCAAATGTATGCCAAGTTTCAGCAAGCTTACTATGAGCGGAGACAGTCACCGATACTGAGTCCCGACAGTTTCAAGAACAAGGATCTATTAATGGTGTTAGATGTTTCCAAACAGGATGATCGAATAAATTCAAACATCATCGACTGTAGGATCGAAATAACGACTAGCGGAAATATTCCGCAAAACACCTATGCTTTTTGTCTGATACTTCACGATCGGCTTCATCCTACAATTGTCGAGACAAACTTGTGAAAATTCTGACATAAATAGTGTTTCGTTTTCTACGATAATTTAGTTACGACCGAGCATTGCTAGCGACAAGATGTACTGCAACCTGTAAGGTTTACAGAGTCAAAATGGGTTCGTGCTCAAGGAAATTAGCGTCACCTCCGGAGACAAGACTCGAACATGCACTTTCCGACCTCCGTATCCGTGGAAACTACTAGACGAAAAAAGTAAACGGTCGAATGAATGGCTATGTAAATATTATCACGGACTAGAGTGGGACGAAGGAAAAATTCCGTACCACAAATTGAAAAACACTATTGAAGATTTACTAGTTCAAAACGAAATAATCTACGTTGCCAGACCTGAACAGAAGAAATGGCTGAGCAAGTTGTGTGAAGCGTCAGTTGTAATTGTAGACCTACAGACCGACTACGGCTGTCCTTCCCTGCTAAAGCTTAGTACAATGTACGAAGCTTAGCAGCCACGTGACAAGTTTGAACGTGTCTGTGTCTGTACAAACTCGCAGTTAATGCAGAAATGGCACACACAGTGTTAGTAGGAGCCTGCATATATATTAATGGTGTACATCTATAAGTGCCTTCAGTCGAAGTTCGACCTGTAAGAAGATGTTTACGTTTCATCCTGCTAACTTGTACGTGAGCGTAAGACTTAGCTTCAGCAGTGTCGAGTACAGTTACTGGGATTCCGGGTATCTACGTACATATACAGAAACCTGTGATGGAGGCGCTCAGCATTGGCGGTTTGCGCACTTTCCTGTGTCCTACGAACCGACTCAGCAGCTGGTAGATTGTTGCGAACCCGGAAACTGTGCCGTCTATCACATGAGACCACACACAATCCTTCCTGCCAGCATCGCTGAGGTAGTCGCCTCGTCTGCACGTGCAACACCAAACATGGGCGTTATGCAACCTGTTGCGACCTGTGATGCTTCCACGCAGACTTAGAAACGGTGTGCGTCTCGTTTTCGAAGTTCAGGCAGTGAATCTGTTCCAACTAGCACTGAGCCTAAGCCCAGGCGTAGACGTGGTCACAGACATCACCGACCATGTCTTGTCGGAGTTGTCGACGTCGCAGAAGATGACCAGCTGGAAACCTGTGTTCCTGATCCCGTGACCGGTGAACCAGTTGGAACCGGAGTCAACGAACCAGTTGGAACCGGAGTCGAAATGGCAGTTCGTGCGGCATTAAAGACTTTGCTTGTGAAAATGCTTGATTCCTTAACCTAACATGTATTTGTGTACTTTTTATAAATAAATGTGTAAAACTTGAACTCGTGTGTTTTTTATTTCTACAATTTTTAGATACCTAATAAAAATTAATTTTAAATACAGACAATATTTTGACTAATGTAGTATACCAGTAGACCACGGGTATATAACCGATGTTCTGACGACTGGACCCACAGTTCACCTCTGACCGTGGTGCAGTATGGACTAACTCTTTTCAGGTAGTTTCGTGAGATTTAGTTATGTCGACTGGAATAGACTGTCTACCGTCAGCAGCGGGGACCTCGATGGCAGCAACGTTGATGGAGTCGGAGATACTGATACCGACTGCAGAGGAGACCACGACAGCGGTGGAGAACCCGATACCTGCTGCAGAGGAGACAACGATATGTGCTGTTCCATCATCAGCTGAAGTTTCACCATCTGCATTCCAGACTTCAATTAATGAAGAGCGTACAGTACATCAATGCAAATATTGTGACGCATCTTTTACAAGACATGAAAGAAGCAGTTGTCCGAATAATTTACTGAAACGAATACAATTTCAGTGCAATAACTGCGGTACACTAATTTCACGTCTCGGCAGCTTACATCGTCATTATAAAAATTGCTCCGAGAAAGCTAATTGCGAGTATAATGAACATGGTTATTGTTTTTACTCATGTGTTGAACAAGCTAATGAGAATATATAAGTGAGACCCTGGTGATATGGACTTCAGTCTGTCTCTGGCTGCGGGGATGAACGGCTCGGATAGTTAGACTTGTATAACATAATAGACCAGTATCTAGCTATTCTTGAGAACTCGATGGCATCATTACCAGTATCAACACCAACCTGGATCGAAGGTCTACCATCATCAGTGCAGAGCCCAATGACAACGTCGTCTACAGCTACACCTGCTCTCTCAGCACAGAAGGAGATTTCGACGTGTGGAACATCTTCCGCAGAGCAGACCTCAAAGACTTCAGAAGTTAACATGTCAGCAGTGTTACAATGGTTGTCAACAGTTCCAGTGCCATTGATAAAGGAAGGTGCATCCAACGGTGTTCCATCGCCCAACTGTACGTACTGCGAGAAGATAAAAAACTTGAAATTACGTGATTATGTAATACACAATTGTAATAATAACTCTGAACGCATTACATATCAGGGCAATTGGTGTTGTAGCTGGTTTATACACTATGGGAGATTAAAAAGACACCTCAGGAATTGTCATAGACTGGGTGTACATTCATCAGAATCAAGCTGTATATTTTGTAACAAAACATTAGCAACTATTTGAGGTGCAAAACAACATGAAATATATCACTGTCCTTTTAATGAAGTCGAAAATTCGGCTTTGTGTGAAAATTGCGGTGTACCAATATGTAGACCTGACAGACTGAATAGACATTTCAAGTCATGTAAAGGGCTTAGTCCATACAACAAGATGACTGTTTGAATCGAGAAATCCACAATACTTTAGTAATTTGTCTGTGTATTTTTTTGTGTACTTGTAGTAGTTTAGAATTTATGTAATAAAGTTTTTTTTTAAATAACTTGCGTTGTTTTTATTTTCTCAAACCTGCCACTTTAGTGATACTTTTTTAAAATTAAAGTTGTTTTGTATCGGCCAGGAATCGAACCAAGGACCTCAGTCGATCTAATCAATCAGTATATAGATTACAAATTTATTTAATGAATTTTGAACATGGTTTATTAAATTATTATTTTTTTTACATAATATTAAACATTTTTGCATCGATCAGGTATCTAACCAAGAACAGGAATCGATCGAATCAATAATTAAATTAATGAGTGATTTATTTAATGAATTTTGGAACTTTTCCCGAATTTCTAGCTAAATAATTACGGATTTTCAAGATGGAGGCCAAATGACAAGATGGCGGGTGTCACAGTAATAATTGATTACTGCACTCTAGCGGGTAAGACTTAAACTAACATGACATCAGAGCACTCTAGCAGATGATACAATGATGATGGCTTCCAGCAACGAAGACAATATGGCGGACATGACGCCATGTTACCTGACGATATATTTACAATGAACAAAGTGGTGGGGGTCAGTCTGCCTGCATCCACTATTGAGGAAGGAGCCTGTCGCCATTTTTAATTTTTTTTTGCCCTCGTCGGGTTCCAACCGAGGACTCCGAGCTCCGTGTCGTTAATGTTTGTTTTTTAAATATTTTTTATGAAATTTTTGTTATTTGAATTTTTTTATAAATTTTAAAATTTTTTCGTTATAATCGGATAATAAATAAAGATTTTAAAGATGGCGACCGTAACGGAAATTGCAACGGTGACGTCATCAAACAATATGGCGGTCATAATCCTAGATGACGTCAGAGGCTTAACGGCGGCTAGCTCTTAGGAGCTTTAAGCCTCTTTTAGGGATTTGGGTTCTTTCTAGGGCAAAACGACTTTGGAGGATTTTTTAAATCCTAATTTTTGGATTGTGGAATTTTTTGAGAATTTTTGGCGGATTTTTTTTCCTAAGAAATGTAAATTTTGGCGATTTTTGAGGAATTTTGGGCAATTTTTGCCCAATTTTGGCAAGTTTTGAGGGTAAAAGGTCAATCTCCTACTTGTCCCGTTACGCTGTGTCCCGTTACACTCATCCAAGTTGGCCTCCGTGATGTCTCAAATCCAAGATGGCTGACTAGCACCAAGCACCACACCCAGAACCCAGTCCCAGTAGCCCCATTTGTATACTACTACCATCCTTGTTATTTTCGAGGCGCGAGCGGCACATATCATATTGCGGCAGTCCCCAGCCAGCTCTGCACCTGTACGTGTCCCGGCCAATGTCACGTTCGTTACATTAAGGTAACTATTAAGGTAATTATTAGAGTGCTGGTTGGCCGGTAAGCAACCTACAGTGGCGACTCGGCGAGCGACGCCCGGGACTAGACGACCCAACGAGTGTTGAGGTGAGTGTCCGGCCGTATTGGACCCGATAAAACGAGGGGTCTATTACAAATAGTATATAACAGCCAGACCTGCGCCAGGGGTCAGGGTGTGGAGCTGTGGAGCTTTCTGCCATCTTTGATTATGATGTCACGGCAGCCATTTTGAATGAATTTGACCTTGATCCCTGCGGCCATCTTGGATAAGCCATTTTGGAAACAGTCATCTTGGACCTGCCAGTTTGTTTTGTCGAACATTCAACAATTTTGAATTCCGCTATTTTCTTTTCTAGAACTTTCCGCCATTTTGTATTATGATGTTTTCGTTGCAATTTACATTAAGGTTGCTATCATGAAAATTTGAAAATTTATAAAAAAATAATTAATACAATTTTAATAGCAATTATTTAAAAAACACACTTATGTCATGGAGCTCGGAGTGCTTGGTTCAAACCCGGTGAGGGCAAAATAAAAAAATGGTGACCGAACCTTCCCCCATGGCAGCTGCTGGCAGACCATCCCCCCACCACTTATGCAAAGGTATATATGTCTATTGTCAGCTAGTATGATGTCATGTCCGCCATCTTGAAAATCTATAATTATTATTGAATCTTAGTGAAAAATTCTAAAATTTATAAAACATTAACTAATTAAATTTTAATAAAATATTATAAAAACACTGTTGTATATTTCGTTATGGTTTAGATCTTATAAGATGATTATTATCCGATTTTAATGGGAAAAACTTTAAAATTAAAAATAATATAATTGATCAAATATTAATATAGATAATTCAAAACATGGACTTACATTTTATGTTCGTACCCGGAGAGGACAAAAAAACGACAACAGATCCTTTCTCCACAGAAGCCAACCGAAGACTAACCGACCACCACTAATACAAGGTATATATCGACAGCTAGTATGGCATCACATCCTCCATCTTGTTTTAGCCTATTGAGGCCACCATCTTGTTTCTTCTTCTAGAGAGCACTACCATTATGTTAGTTTAATTGTCGATCGCAAGATATGTAACCTTCACCTTGACCTTTATCTTTTGACCTGATCATAACCTTGAAATTTGACCTTGAACATTGACCTTGAATATTGACCTTAATTTTAATGTTGACCTTTGATCTTGACCATGGTAACCATCTTGAGTACACTGTTTTGAATTCAGTACTCACTTCCGGGAGCGATAGTTAACACACATGGCATCTGCTAGAGATCGATGTCGACATTTTGTTTTCAGTATTCGATACAAGGAGCACTAGTGTAATGTAGTGCACATGCTATCTGCTACAGTGCGCTACCATCATGTGAGTTTAATTTTTACCTGTTAGAGTACAGAAATAATTTATTATTACTTAATCGTCACCATCTTAAAATTTAGGCACCATCATGGAAATTCTTAATTATTTTGCTAGATATTCGGAAAAAATACCAAAATTCATTAAATAAACTTGCAATTAATATACTGATTGATTCGATTAGTTCCTGTCCTTGTTTCGAACCTTGACCGATATCAATATTTTAATTTTATGTAAAAAAAATTATTTAATGAATTATGTTGAAAATCCTAAAAGTAGCCTGAGTTCCACATAACCAGCCTTCAGTATTTATGTCCGCTAACTTGGAAATCTGTAATTATGTAGCTATAATTTGGGAAAATTTTCCAAAAATCATCAAAAAATTCAATTATTGAAATAATGATTGGCGCGATGGATTTTCCTCCTTGATTTTATTCTCGGTCAGTGATAATGATTAATAAAACCTGAAATGAATTTTATGTTCTGTTTCCCATTACCATTCGTGGAAGATATTACCTAAACATTCACTCTACAAACATCATCACTAGACAAAATACCTGTCCAACGTTGCCGTTATGCCTAAAATAGAAGTCAAATTTTTCGATATTTTTAATACATTCCGTCAAGTTAATGTAAAACGCTATAAGTATAGGCCAAGTGTCTACGGTCCACGAGACTAGGTCATGAACAATGTCAGTCGTATATACCAGACATTTCCAAACCTCATGTACATCTTAGTCGATAGCTGATATTGATATAACATATTTCAGCCAGTAAAGACAAAGTCTTCGAAATGTCAGACCTAAAGTATCCATAAAATAAATTACAAGCATTTAGACCAACAGATAATATTTTTACGCTTATAAGAGGACTAAGAATCCTTTAAAAAAATGTTCTTAACGTTCAAGTCTTCCAGAAAATACGTACGAGGGTACGTATTCTTTATTCTATAAACACAATCAATTTCACATGTCCAGTTTCCCTCATAAGGCCTATGAAATATTCCTCGAATTTTTATATGCGCGCAACGTCGCCGACATTAGCCTTCTTCTTTCTAGAATCCAGTCTTTTTGCATCAGAGTACACGTTTTAAAGCAGGCAATTGTCCGTTACGCCCTTTTCATTTTCGTTGTAGAATTGTATTCGCTAACAATTTTCGGCAAGATATCCAACCAATTGTAATTTACGTTCGCTGTAAAATTTTTATACAGTTTATTTTTGATCATACGAGTGGTGCGTTCAGCTATCGATGCCTTCACGCCGCTAAACTTAGAGTAGTGATTGATGTTGTACTTTTTTATCATTGTCTGAATGATACATTAAAATATTCTTTCCCGTCGTCCGTCTGCATTAATGACGGTCTACGTATTTTGTTTGAAAATATCCTCCACCGCATTCGTAACATCAACTGCAGTCTTAAGTTTCAAGGGCCTAGTCCAAATAAAATTAGGATGAATATTTGATAACACACATAATTTTAGTCAATGAACTTTAACAAATTGAAATATAAAAATGTAAAATATACATGTTAAACCGAAGAACTAGGTATGGTATTGTTTTATATAGGTACTTCATGAACATTGTAGGCACCAACAGCTTGATAGTATGTACGTAATAATGATATTTAACTAAAGTCATATTAAATTGTATATATTTTTTCCCAACAATATACATCAGATCACCAATTTTTTTTTTTATAATCCCCATATTTCTTAGTTCATGTTTCATTGATGATGTAAAGATTTTGAGCTTATCGCGAACCAAGTAGAAGTTTTAGCCTATTCACCAATCGTTTGAACTGTCTCTCGATGTACAATATGTATCATGGGCTAATGCTTCCATCATCTTTACATATATGCAATTAATATTCTGAATATCTCTGAGTCCATGTCACTATCAAAGTCGCAAAGTCTTCATCACCGTAGCTATCAGCAATAATACCACGAGCCGTATCAAAATCATTCATTTTTTCATATCGTTTCCATATATCTGTTGTCAGAGATTTACCACAATCTATGATCTTGAGAGTTTCACATATTGTTTTCAAGATCATAGATAGCTACATTCTCATATTCGGTAAAAGCTAGTGTTTCCAGTAGTATTATTAATCCTTCAACCCAACATACCAAACATATTGAAATCATTGAATTGTATATGAAAAAACAACAAAGTTACATTTATTTAATATTAGGAATATCATCATCCGTTACATCTATTGTATACCATCTTTAGAAAAAAGTAAAAGCTGGTCAGTGGAGATAGCACACACAAAAAGTGCTAGTCACCCATAAGGCAAGGACCTTGTGTTCGATACCTATCTCAGACATCGAAGCAACTATGTATTTTTCTTGCTTCATGAAGGAAAATAACTTTCAATACACGTAGAGTGAAAAGTATTCGCAAATGACAAATCAAAGTACCCAAATTAAAGTTCGTTAAAAATAAATAATATTAACAATTCCCAAGGTAAGAGGCATAAGCTGCCAAACGATCACCTAGCCATCACATCATTACGTATAATAAATACGGTTGAAATAATAATCACGCTTATGTAAAGTACTTGATGAAATCAGTTCAAAGTACAAAACGTGGAACCAGAGCAGAAAATCAGCCTACCAAAACAAAAAGGGGGTTGTCTGTAAAGTCGATTAACGGACGATAATTTTACGTGATAACGTCATAAGAAAACATTGATGAAAAATTGCATACAAACCACATTAAATTTTTACTTCACTTTATAAACAGTTGACAAAATAGTTCACGTGTGGGTTGTGTGCTGCCGCTGTCTTTCTTCTATTTGGACGCATCGGCCGATGGAGTGGAAGAGAGATAGATGCGTCACAAGACGATAGTGCCTCTCTATAGCTTGTTCCGCGCTCTCGCTTGCACGCTCGGCTCAGGCGGAACGTGACAATGAGTAATTTTTTTCGTGCGTGCAGACAGCGTTCATAGATTTATAAGACGTTATCACGTCAAAAAAAATTGTAGCGCATATAGTAAACAAGTCGAACCCACATACCATACAACGAAAATCTACACTCTCAAAATTATAGGCGGCAAAAAATTTACAACAAGTCACTTGACAGTATACATTTCTTCATGTTGACAAAATTATTGTTAGTAATCACTACAGAAGGAGTGTAACTTGGACAAATAACCGCTTACCAAGTATTCAGAATATTACTGATACAGTCCATCCACTACAATAGCTTATTCCGAAGTTTGGTTAGTTAATTTACATTTTTAATTTTTAATATCACCACCATATTGTACAACAATATATGACAGGATATGATTTTAAGACCATACATTTCCCACAAGTCTATTAGTTTTATTTCAAGAAGTAATTTAACATTTCACATAAATAATAAAAACAAGTTCATATCAAATTTTCTCTAATGCTACAGTATTACCTGTACAAGCACTTTACCAAACCATCTCCCATATTTTTTTTTAAGAATATAGATGACATACTCAGGCCAGAATTACTTTAGCAAAAACTGCCTTCAGCATAATTAGAAAACAAAACAAAACGTGCATTTGAGACCTAACCTAAATTACGTATAACCCGTAGTTTATTACACTAAGAAAAATGAAGTAGGCTAAGAAAAATAAGTAAATAATTTTTCTTTTTTGCTTTAATTTATTTCAAATTGAACATTTACACACAGTAAAATCTGACACTTTAACTATATCGTATACATTTCTCAATCCCAGCGACATTAATTTTTTTTTGATTTAAAAAATGATATTGTTAATTTTAAGAGAGAAAAAATACAACTAACTCATACAGATCACGGTACAATTGTTCAGGAGTGTTACACTTTAGAGGACCACAGATGTTGATATTAGAAAACTACTTTTACAAAATTTTAATGCTTTTTCAAGTAACATTTTCGTGTAACCTGTACACCACACTTCTCACACAGAAATTTTACCCGGTCAAGATTTCCTCTGTAGCCATAATTTTCATGGGTGCGTGTAGCCTACTTCGTAGGCTTTCAAAACGTTTACCACAGTAGCGACACTGATACAGATATCCATCGTAATTACCATCGCTTTCCCGCTGCACAACTTGCAAATGAACTTTGCTTTTACAATGCCTAATAAAATTACTTTCGTTCGTGAAATGTACATCACGTGGATCACACGTAAATGTCACACGATTATCGTTTCTTATACAGGCATGATTTTCATGTCTTCTTGCGTGTTGACGGTATCTACACAGATGTCTCGTCGCTAGATCCTGACTCATCGGAGGCTCAGAAAGTATATTTCTTTCAATGTATACTGTGTTGTAGGCAACGAAGTCCCGAAAGTTGCATGAGCTGGAGATTTCCCAGTATACATTGACAGAACATCTGTAGTAAATGTCAAAGAATCGGAAGTAGACACAACTGATGCAGAAGCTGTGAATAGCTCACAACATATTGTTACGATCGCGCTTGGCTGCAGTGCTTGGCGTCGCTGTGCTCGTTCGGCCTGTCTGCACCCCCTTCCACCTGCATCCTCTCCCTGGTATCTCGTGTCATACTATCTCGCTACATCCTGACCGTCGCAGCGCGCACCTGCCTCAGATCGGGTTACTTAAAAGAGGCCGCACTACGGAATAAAAGGACTCAGACACGTTTATCGGCGCGTTTTGTGGGAACCCCATGCTTGTTGCGTTTATCGGCGTTCTTTGAGCAGCCGCCGCGTCCTCCGACAGGACTCACGACGCGTTTCTGGACATTTCGATGGCGAAGGTCGCGCGATATCTCGGAGACATGCCCGATTGTTCTGGATGGGAACCCAAGGGCTATTTAAGAAGGTTGGGCCGACCTTCGAGTCAGTCAGTCAGTCAGAGAGAGAGTCTGAGTGGGGAGTTCTCCCGCGGCGGAGTTACCGGGCGATAGTGCCGCAGGTGCGGCAGAGTGGCGAAGTCCTTGGACGAAGGTTCCAGGGCAGGGAGTGAGTGAGTTCAGTGGAGTCGGGAGTTTCCGGGCGATAGAGTCGCGGGCGCGGCGAAGTCCCGAGTGAAGTGGCGAGCGAGTCGTCGAGTGGGATCTCGGCGAAGGGTGTGACGGCGGCGGCGGAGTGCGGCGACGGAGTCCCGCGGCGGAGACCCACGAGGGGTGCTGCAGTGAGAGTTGCGCCGGAAGTGCGGCCCAGCGAGGTGTGTGAAACGAGTGACTGGGGAATTGACCTTTTTTTACGTGTAATTAATTATCTGCCAATTTAGATGATTATTTGTAAGTGGCAAGTAGTAGTAATAAATAAAACTGTGTGTGTAATAAAAATCTTTAATTGGGCTATCCTTTACAAACCCGCAGGTAAATCGTAACATTTTGTTGTCAGAAGTGGGATAGCCCTAATTAAGAGATTTAGGATTCAGTTTTATTAGAATAAAGTTAAGAAATAGGATTTAGTTATTTGAGAGAAAAGTTAGCATTTAGAACTTCAGTGAATTTGTAATTTTCTAGAGCTAGTTTGAGTATACTGTAGTCAGTGTTAGTTTTGAATGTAATAGAGTTATTGTTAGTTTAATTAGAAGGTTCGGCTAGGTCATTTTAAATTAGGATCAGTATTAGAAGAAAAAAATTATTTAGGTTGTTTAATTAGTGAATCCTTTAGAGAGAAATGGCTGCTGAAGAGTTAAGTGTAGAAGATATCGGGAAGATAATGGTTGCCCTAGAAGAGATCAATAATAAAATGGAAGAAATGGTGGCCAGTGTGAAGAAATATAACAAAGAAATGGTAACCAAAATCGAGAACTTTATGGAAGAAATGAAGAGTGGAAGGAAGGAGAGTAAGAACCACCATGAAGAAAAGAAGAGCGGGTCAAATAATAGCCTAGAGGAAATGAAGAAGGGTCAGGATGAACTGAAGCATGGCCAAGAAGAAATGAGGGTTGAAATGATGACCGAAGTGAAGATAAGCCTAGAAGAGAAGAACAGCCAAGAGAAGAATAGCCATGATAAAAACAGTGAAGAGAATAACAGCGAAATGAAGACCAGCGAAGAGAATAACAGCAAAGAGAATAACAGCGAAGAGAAGAACAGCAAAGAGAAGAACAGCGAAGAGAAGAACAACGAAGAGAAGAACAGCGAAGAGAAGAACAACGAAGAAAAGGACAACGAAGAAAAGGACAACGAAGAAAAGAACAACGATGAGAAGAACAACGAAGAGAAGAACAACGATGAGAAGAACAACGATGAGAAGAACAACGATGAGAAGAACAACGATGAGAAGAACAACGATGAGAAGAAAAGTGATGAGAAGAACAGTGATGAGAAGAACAGTGATGAGAAGAACTGTGATGAGAAGGACAGTGATGAGAAGAACAGTAATGAGAAAAAGAGTCATGAGAAAATTAGCCAAGGAGAGAACAGCCAGGACATGAGGATGAAAGAAGAGCTGAAGAAAAGTACAGAAGTGAAGATGAGTTACAAAGTAAGGAATATTGAACATAAAGAAATGAAGATAAACCAAAGAGAGAGGGGTAAATGCCAAGAAGAGATGAAGAAAAGCCGAGAAGAGATGTACATGAGTCAAGAAGAGATAGAGAAGTGCAAAGAAGAAACGAAGAAAGACCAAGAAGAGACGCAGGAAGACCAAGAAGAGGTAAAGAAAGACCAAGAACAGGGGAAGAAAGACAGAGAAGAGAAAATGAGAACACAAGGGGTCATGAAGAGGGTGCAAGGGGAAACTAAGTGCAGTCCAGGTGAGACTCAGAGGAACCAAGAGGGCACAAGTAACCAAGAAGAGACGAAGAGGAGCCGGGATGAAATGCTGTGCGAACAAGTAGCTGCGAGGGAAGAAATGGAGAGAAAAAGGGAAGATACAAGGAAACCGTTGGAAGGCAGTAAGCAATGCACTCAAGAGTATCGGGTCTGTCCAAGGCATCGGTCAGCCCGTCTCGGGCAGCTGGCTGAACGACATGGGGCATCTGCGACGCAGAAGTGTCGCCGGGTGACAAGAGAAGCTACATCTAATGAGAGAGAGGGTTATCTGGTGAGCCTGTACAGCCCGCGATGGAGGAAAGGCAGGAGGCCTAAACTTCGAGTAGCATGGGGACCTCCAGGAGGAGATGGATTACCTGTTCGGGACGAACAGGTTTAAGGAGGGGGCAATGTTACGATCGCACTTGGCTGCAGTGCCTGGCGTCGCTGTGCTCGTTCGGCCTGTCTGCACCCCCTTCCACCCGCATCCTCTCCCTGGTATCTCGTGTCATACTATCTCGCTACATCCTGACCGTCGCAGCGCGCACCTGCCTCAGGTCGGGTTACTTAAAAGAGGCCGCACTGCGGAATAAAAGGACTCAGACACGTTTATCGGCGCGTTTTGTGGGAACCCCATGCTTGTTGCGTTTATCGGCGTTCTTTGAGCAGCCGCCGCGTCCTTCGACAGGACTCACGACGCGTTTCTGGACATTTCGATGGCGAAGGTCGCGCGATATCTCGGAGACATGCCCGATTGTTCTGGATGGGAACCCAAGGGCTATTTAAGGAGGTTGGGCCGACCTTCGAGTCAGTCAGTCAGTCAGAGAGAGAGTCTGAGTGGGGAGTTCTCCCGCGGCGGAGTTTCCGGGCGATAGTGCCGCAGGTGCGGCAGAGTGGCGGAGTCCTTGGACGAAGGTTCCAGGGCAGGGAGTGAGTGAGTTCAGTGGAGTCGGGAGTTTCCGGGCGATAGAGTCGCGGGCGCGGCGAAGTCCCGAGTGAAGTGGCGAGCGAGTCGTCGAGTGGGATCTCGGCGAAGGGTGTGACGGCGGCGGCGGAGTGCGGCGACGGAGTCCCGCGGCGGAGACCCACGAGGGGTGCTGCAGTGAGAGTTGCGCCGGAAGTGCGGCCCAGCGAGGTGTGTGAAACGAGTGACTGGGGAATTGACCTTTTTTTACGTGTAATTAATTATCTGCCAATTTAGAAGATTATTTGTAATTGGCAAGTAGTAGTAATAAATAAAACTGTGTGTGTAATAAAAATCTTTAATTGGGCTATCCTTTACGAACCCGCAGGTAAATCGTAACAATATTTTAATTACCAAATTCGGTGTAGTTGCAGGTATCGAAGTCATCTCTGCCGTCGATAATGCACACATTGAAGTCTCTTGCAGTGACGAGACAGTAGATGCCACCATCATAAAAATCTCTGGTGATGGTAGACTCGTACCATCTGAATCTCTGGAGCTGCCCTAATCGTTGTCATCGGGATCTACTTCGTCATCGTCACCGCCGTTGTCAGGGACCCCGGTGAAGACGCGAGACCTCCCACCAAGATCTCTGCAGCTGGTGACCCCGCCACTATTGGGATTTGGGCCGATGTCGACGTCACTACCATCGAGATTGGATAAACATGAATATTCATATACCAGTCTTATATGGAGATAAGTCAAACCAGGCGATCTGCACTGTTGCACTACCAGAGGTGGACTTAGGGTCATCTTGTCTGAGAATCGCTTAAATAACAGCGACCGCTTGAATAATACACAAGCCAAAAGATCATAAATTGATATAACTTAAAAGAAAGATAATTTTTTTTTAGGTATTTCAGGAAAAAAATAAGTTATATATAACAACTTATTGCACAGTATACATACCCACTGCATTTAAGCTAACTAGAATACCAAGAGTCTCTAAACCTTGGAACCTTCAGAATACAATTATAATTTAGTCTACTAAATTATAAATTTTACTATGCACCACAACTCATAACCCCCAAATGACTTCAAATGACTACAACACATGACTTCAATATTTGATCTGATTCCAAGCTAGGACCAAAGTCAATTATATGTACCTCTCATCAATCGATCAGAGGACCTTCAGTGTTGATATAGGTACAGTCAAGACATGCTCAGTACCAAGAATCTTCAAAACACGAAGTCTTCAGTGTTGACACTTGTTAAGCTTTACGACATAGTCTACGAAACAAGAGACCTACTCTATGAGTTTACTAGATATATTTATGCTTGTTATGGCACACATCATTAAATATTTTCGTAAATAACACAATAATTATCAAGTCACTAACATTCGATTCATGCACATACATTAGGACACCAACATATCCATCAACTCAATTTTATTCTACATTCAGCTCCGAACCTACATTCATCATTCTACTCGAATACACTCAGCACACAGACCTCTAAATAAATCAACTAACCACCTATCATTTATTTTGCTTTCGGACATTCAACTGCATACTTACTGCTAGTTTGACGGGCCTGACAGTGAACATATTAAGCAAAGTTTACACTTATATAGGACCAGGAATCTATGATCCATTGAAACTTCAGAACCCAGCTACACATACACCATGCAATATGCAAGTAAATCTACGCTCATTTTCCATCATCAACACTCATTTTTCATCAAAGGCACTCTATTCAGCACTCATTTTTCATCATTGACATGCATTCAAATACAAATTCATTATCATCGACACTCAATTTGACACTCATCCTCCATCATCGACACTCAATTAGACTCTCATACTCCATCATCGACATTCAATTTGAAACTTAATTTCCATCTTCGACACTCTATTCGACACTCATTTTCCATCTTTGACACTCAATTCTACACTAATTTTTCATCATCGACAATCATTTCGACACTCATTTTCAATCACCGATACTCAGTTCAACCCTCATTTTCCATCATAGATACTCAATTTGGCCCTAATTTTTTATCATCACACTCAATTTTACAATCATTTTCTTTCATCGACACTCAATTTGAAGCTCTTTTTCCATCATCGACACTCATTCGTCTCTCATTTCCATCATCGACACTTAATTCGACACACATTTTCATTCATCAACTCTCATTTCGACACTCTTTTCCACGATCGACACTCAATTATACATTCTTTTCCCATCTTCGACACTAAATTCGCCACTTATTTTCCACCCTCTTCACTCATTTTCCACCATCTTCATGCAATAAAATGGAAACTTTCCATCATTGACACACACAGTAAAATATCCATACTAAAATCAATTCTTTAAAGTAGCAAACAGGTTGTAAACACACACATGAACCTAATTTGGGAATGAATAACAACATATATTTAATAACAATTTTTAAAATTATATTTATATCAAAAATACAAAAGTATGTATATAAATTCATCAGGCAACACACATAAATAATTTATTCTATTCATTCTGAATTTTTAAGTTCATCAATAATAGTCCATTTTCTTTGATAACAGATACATTTTCGTCATCTTGCGAAGCAAATAAAAGTCTCAACCTGTTCACCAACATGTTTGGGTCTTTCCACGATATGTAATCAATTTTTCTTAATGCTACTATCTTCAGATATTTACTGAACATATTCTGAAAATCGTTGTAGTAATGATTATGATAATTTGCATTATCATCGTCGGTGCTATCCACATCTTTATCAAACACAATGGTATCTTCATCTTGCTTACCCCAGGATTTCGACTTATTTGACATTGGAGTACCAGAATGCCATCAAGCATACTTGCTAATTGTCGAAAAAAAGTTTCCACAGTTCGTAGAATACTAATAAAAGACGACTTTTCTCTTTTTCTGGAGATGCTACTTTCATTATCTTCTACCTTACTTGTATCTTCAACATATTTTAAGCTTTTTCCTTTGTCAAGACCTAGATAGATTTTAACCCTATCGCTTTTAAGACTAGGAATATCAAATTCATTGTAAGACATACTGTCCCCGAGCATAGCGTCTCCATCTATGTACTATATCTCCTGCACGAACTTAGCTTTACAAGTCTTACCATGTATTATTTAGTTATCTCTTCGTGTCAACAATTAATAAAAAAATCTTTAAACTGGCAAATAATATGTAAGTTGATCCAAGAAACGCCTTAAATACGTGCCTGACATCTTACGTTCGTTGAATCATTCAAGGTTAGTAATATTAATACATGTGATTCTTGAGTTTTATGTTACATTTACTGGTAAATCTGAGTACGTCCAATATTGATTAAGTTTTTAGCACAATCCTAGTGCCGACATTAGTATCGGACTTGGATATTCTCTTATGAAAGCTTTAAATTTAACAGAACGAAAAAAAAAAATATTTGGAACATAACTTATTTATGCCAAGTGGCTTGAGAACAGGAACAAATTTCAAAAAAACTTATTATAAAAATGTATCCAAATAAGTGATTTTAACACATAATTTCTTAGCTACTGGGTCTGGCTGCTAAAATCGCGGAAGTGCTTGTGCGACAACGAGGAGGTTGTGACTTCATTAAGCTCTCCGTGCATCTCCTAATTGTCTCGTAGAGCTCTGGCTTTTGTCTGCTTTATGCGAACACCCCGGCGCACTCGGGGAATACTGCAGCTGCCTTTTGTTGTTGGGTCTGCAAATATTTTTTCTCCCCGTGCCGTCGAGATGCAACGTTTCCTTTCTCTCCTCCCCTTTACTCAACCCCCTCCCTGGTTTTAGATACGTCCAGTACTTTTGTCTCATGAAGCTGATGCTCTCGAATGTACATCGACCGCGCGTTGCACTGTCATGTGAATAAAGTAATAGCTCACAAAACAGGGCCATGCATACTTGTTTTTACTGATTATCAAGCTAATAAGAGTTTTATTATCTTAGGCCTGTAAACTACAGCAAGGCTGGTTTACATTGCGAGACAAAATAAACATTAAAAATATTTTTAATGCCTACATAAAAATAAAATAACATATTTTTTTAAAATAAACTCTTCTAAGTATTAGTCAATAATGCATTGGTCAGTTTATAAATTGAAATCATCGCTAAGTCTCAGTGGACATGTTTATCTACATGTAACTATACACTAAAAAACTTTCGGTTCGTGCAGATATTTTTCGTGAAAGTACAAACTTTCTCTAGAATGCTAAAAAGTATATCCGCAGTAGCGGTTTCTCCCTTGCAATTGCTTGATGTATGCAAGACAAGCCGTTATGTTATTTAGCCAGGACATTCAGGACACGTTTGCTTCCGTACGTAAGTGTGCCAAAAGTGGAAATGAAAGAAACTCAACCAGTCACAAAACAAGGACGATGCTAGTGTTTAAAATAATGCTTAAAATTAATTTTATTTTGCGAAACCTTCCTAGAAACATCAGTTAACTTCTTACAAACCGTTTTCGATATCAAACCTGTAAAGTAGCATATTCAGTTTTAATATAGCTACCCTATGTACTTTAGCTGTTGACATATTCTAATATACTCCCAAAACATATGGCATAGTAAAGTACAACTTCACGTTGACCTACATTTCAGTTACGCTGCATATGACTGGGGTAAACCAATATCTGGACCTCACTGCCATTCCATTATGCCTTCAAATAACTTACTAGGATCAATGTGTGACATTAAGTTTCTGCGTATCATTAAAAACCATTTAATAACAGAGAAAGTGGATTGGTATCAAAGAACGCTTACAGAATGGTCTTACACTGCAAAATAGAAGATTTTTAGTTATATGTGTTGATTCATAAACCAGTGAAAATGTCTAATTAAAACATGTTCAAAAACAATAAAAAATTTAAAAATTCATCCTTTAAAGCATTCTCTTTAAAGCATTGTATTAAATATAGCTTGTATGAATTATCTTGTAGCAAGGTTCAAACCATGCTAACTGCTATTATTTTTGTAGCAGCCGACCATGGTCTGACTACCATCTTTGCCTTGCTGGGTGGATCTTTAGGTTTCACCAGTTTATTAGAAAAGAACAAAAACAAGGTGTGATTCCGTCTGAAATATAATTACTCCATACTGAGGAAACTTATAACAGATACAAGAAAATAATAACGTACAATATTATTACATTCTTAAACAGCTCTCAGGTATATTTAAAAAAAAATGGCCGGCCGTACATGGAATTATCAAAAGATTTATTTACTAAAAATACATAAACCAATAAAAAAATACAAAATATGTTTAAACGTCCCAGGATATATACTTAAAGTCCAGAAATTATGTCTATCTAATTAACTGCATCTGACGACGTAATTTAAAGAAAGTTCAGAAAAGGGCCAAAAGATACAGAAGCACCGGAGGTCGCGGCTTCGTTTCCCGGAGATCACGCAGGAACATGATGCCAGGGCGCTTGTGTCCGGTTGTGGAAGGGAGATGAAAATACCAATTTGGCGTCCGATTCTCGGACCCTGTCTGGAACAGTCCGAATCAAAACTGATCAGAACTTGTACACAGACAGTATACGGGGCAGAAAATGCCCGGAAAAGTTAAGGGGAAGTTGAGGAAAGTCACGGATCGTCACTCACCAGACAGGGGAGTTGGCTTCTATTTACAGGTGCGTCGCCAGCCAGGAACTCGATCCGGCGAATACGCGGCTTGGCGTGGTCGTTTTTATCATTTCAAAAAAAATTTAAAAGAAAAAAACTATTACATTTTTTACTATGCAGACGGTCTAAACTACTTGAAAAAGATTATAGGGATAGCATCCCTTATTTAAGCGACTACATAATATTTGGTTGCGGCCGGATGGAAGTCTTGCAGTGTCTCGTCGATCCGCCGATTTTCGCAAACGGTCCGTCTGCAGTCGCGACGCGAAGTGTCTCGCGGAGAACCGCGTCTCGTAATTAAAAGTAAGTCTTCTATCAAAAGTGGAGGGGGTGACTGGGAGTCCGGACCCAAAGGTCCCGAAGTTCCCCGAGTGAGACTGTCATAAAAAAAAACTCTGACTGATGTCTCGAAGTTGGTAGCACTGGCCGATTTTAGCGCTACCTGTTGAGGAGTGTCTGAGATAAAAATATTCGACTCGCCCAAGGCGTCTGCTTAACCAAGGGTTAAAGGGACAGTCAGGTGCTACACTCTGGCGGCCTACATGGTAAGTTGGCTGGGCGGTTCGCTAGTTTGCCGCTAGGTATCGTGTGCGGTCCATCTTGGCACACACATTTTTTATGCGAGGCGTCCGTGGAGACGGTCGCTCTCTGCTGGGGTTTCTGACCTGTCATTGGCCTTAGGCGAATTCTTAGAACTGAGTTGTAAGAGGGGATGATTAAGGGGGGGGGGGGGAGAAAACGCAACGACGCTGGGAACAAGCATCCATGACGTGCTTCCAGGGTAGTGAACCTAATACGTATTCGTGACAGTAAAGGCTATGGTCAGCTTGCCTCTGAGAAATGGTAACAGCTCGTCCAGAGCTGCTGTAGGCGGTTTTAGTCATAAAGTGAAGTAACGTTACAGGACTGGGAGGTGCCTGTAAGCGAGGGAAATTTTAAGCGAGCTGCCAACAAAGTATTAGATCTGCAAAATTTCAGATACGTCTCTGGGAAAAGTGCTTCAGACTACTGGCACAAAGTTTAACTTAGGGGAGTACACCAGCCTAACAAAGTGTAAATCGCCCTTTAGTAACGAAATTATAAAGCAAATAAAATTTCCAATAATAATTTAAACTTACAATAAAAATTTTAAAATTATAGTCTAGTAGGATAACTTCTCAATTTTTAATGGTCCTTATTTATTAAAAAATTACAGCAAAAAAATAAACAAACATTTACTTATAAATAAAAGTAACAGTTTTTTAGAGTTAAAATAATTTTCTATATAAATGTACAATATATTGTAAATTATAAATTACCGTGCGTTCGAAATGATTTTAACACGTTTTCTTTCTGTTTCTTTATTTTTACACTCATCTATAAACATTTTTGTCATATTAACATCCAAAAGTTATTTCATGTTATACAGATCCCAATGAAGAATCTTTTTGTTTCGGTGAAACCCTGAACCATTAGAGTTCTGAAAGTTATGTTATGGGTGCACTCTGTAACTAACTTTTTAAATGTCATGGAGTCTTTCTGCCAAACATTGCCCATTATAAATTTAATTTTTTTTTTGTGAATAGTGCAGTAGTATTACGAGCATTTGGGTATTTTAAACACAGTGAAGCCCAAATAAAGCCAGAGATCTGTTGCGTATTAATTGTTGAACAATTTAGGCTATAATAAATAATTTTTTTTTTAGAAAATTAACAAATATTTAGTTCTTTAAGACTAGGGATTTGATTTTACTTTTTATTTAACAAATGAAGTCTGTCCTGAGTTATTTTCTCAATTAAGTTTATAAAAAATTAAACCTTAAGCAGTGAATAATCAAATAAATATTCATGCATTCTTTAATACGTTTTGACATCAAAAATTAACATTAAATTCTTTTGAATAAACTAGGAGTTATCACCATTCTTTTTAATTAATTGTAAAATAAATATAAATAATTCATTTTAAACGTGAATTAAAACAATATTGAGATTTAAGCATAATATTTGTTTACAACAGTATTTGAAAAACAGTTTTAGTAATACTTCACTAAAGTTTACAGCAAAGATATTTTGTTGTGGAACTAGAGCAGTCTTGAAGATAAAAGTTTCATTGCATTCTTCAAGAATGCTTTTTTCTTTAATTTTTGATTCATTAATTTAAATATAAATAAAAATATTTTATACACATTCTCAGTCATGTTGACAGATGATTGGTTGTTTTGCATTTTGATGAATACTTTATTAACACCAAACGTTTTGTCTGAGATATGATTTAAATTAGGACTTATTTAACTGCAAATTATTTACGTATGTAGCACTATAACATAGTTTAAATATTACGAAACTACGGGTGAAAGTAAAATTTCCCATGATGATTTGATATGTGTAATCTGGCGAAGTTTTACACAGGGGGTAATAACGTTACGATCAATATTTACAGTGCGAAACCCATTAAGTAGCAAAACGAAATAAAATCATATTTCTTTAATTGTTCTTGCAATGGGGAAGGTTAATTTGAGTTTTTTTTTTTGCAAGTACACTTTTGCTGGTTGGGCTGTGTGTTATAAGAACCCTCAATATTATTAAAAAAAAGAGTTTGCAAACGAGCACACAGAAAAATGTCAAAACCAGCCGATGTCAAAAATTTAAAAAAAACAGACATTATAGGGAATTTCGTGCATGGAATTAGCCAGAAAAATCATACAGCACAGACGGGTACAGTGAGTTAACAACGACGACACAGTTGTAATAAGAACCGCAAATAAATACATAACGATGATGGACACCTCAGAGACAAAAAATAATTCAAAGATGGAACTAAACGGATAATGTGGCCAACACTATGACAACACAGAGTCGCAAAGGCGAAACCAACGATGTTATTCTCAATATTTTTTATATACAGCAACACAAACTAAATAGTATGAAAATAAATTTTTCTTCAGTTCTTTCCTCCACACAAACGTACACTGAAATATATATATATATATATTTTAAATGTAACATAAATATCCACGTAAAATTACAGATATTTGTAAATTTGTACATTTGCATGAAAACCACTTTACCACTATAAAACGTGTTCGTAATAATCCTTGGTTTCGATTCTTATTCGGGTATTTATCCGTTGTGTTTACCCAGTACCTACAATAATTAATGTTAATTGTAAACCGTTCTCTACGAAAACCTTTCCAGTAATAACGGTGTGGATAGTAAACTTGATAAAACAAACAAAGTCAAATTGTTGAATATTCGATTCTTTTCTATGTTAAAAAAAAAGATGTGAGATGGAGAAAATATTGTTTTATTGAGCTATTTGTATATAAAACTGCGCACTAGATTTCGTAAGAAATACTCAGTAACTTATTATCTTAAAAAATTTGTTTCATATATTCAAAAAATAACGATACTCGTGTATTGTACAAAGTTACAACATCTTTCTTATAGTACCTTTTACAAATTATTTGTTGGCAACTAGTTTCCAAAGAAATCTTTTGTAAAATTACAAAAAAAAAAGTTTTCTGAGTAGGTTTCGTCTGCTGCAGGAAGCATTTTATTTCCACGCGTCGCCCGAGCAATGCGCTCGTCGGCAGCCATACAGCTGCCAGGGCACGCGTCCACACTTCCTCACGTTTATGGCGGGCCTCGTTCCGGTGGAAAATGGCGCCTCCCTAGGAGTGTTTAGCATTCTTCAAATTACCGCTTCTCCCACCTTCTCCCGTTCCTCTCTCCACCCGGGTCGCTGGGACGTGCTGGCGTAACGCGAGAGGCGGCGGAGAAGAGGATACGTAGAGGGCGCGAGAAACCGTGTGAGACGGAGGAATGAACCAACCCCCATCCGTCTTCTCCAGAGACGTGTCTTGCCTACCCGTCCTTTCCCTTCGCTCTGCCCGAGTTTCAACACCCCCCCCCCCCCCCCCCCCAGGACCTTTTCTCATCATCGCGAGCCATCCCTATTTACCGTTTTAATTACTGGGGGAATCTGCTCTCCAGTCCGTTTCTTAATAATCGCAGCTTCGTCTCTTTTTCGTCCCCGCTTCATTCGGCCAATCCCGCACGTTTCCCGGAGTTATTACTTCATTCGCAACTAATGTGATAAGCACTGGTAGTGGCTGGATACTTGAAAACTTAGCAAAACCTATTTTAAAACATGTTTTGTATTATATGAACGAAATTACTTTTTTTTAATTAAAAAGAGACTTTGAGATACGGCGAAATTGTGTAAAGGAAGAAACGAACGAAAGTTAAGAAATACGTCTTATCGCAGCCAATTCTGACGATATTAAGCTGTAACGTGCGTTGAAATGTACTATTGTGAAGTACTTTAAAGAATATTTGATAAATCATGCAGAACAAATTTCATAACTACTTATTTGATTCTATTAAGGGGATTCGCTACTGAAAATGTTAACTTTTTTATTTACTTTGTGAAGCATTCAGATATATTCTTTCCTGTTTAAGTGGTATAAAAAACATGTAAACAAATTAAGAAAAAAATTAAAATTTTACGGTGAAGGTTTTTTTGTAAATTTTTTGTAATATATATGTAATATACAAAATACTATATAACTCTGGAACTATTTATTAGATTTTCATGAACCAAGTGTTATTTTACAGCTGATGATATGCTCTTAATTATTAGGTAGATTCATAGTTGTACTTTTAAAACTAGGATGTAATACAAATAGAGCGTTATGTTTTTATAATGATAAATTTTTACATTAACAAAAAATTAAAATCTCAATTCATACAAAAGTTACATTCATAAATCTACCTAAATACTTAGTTCAAATACTGAAGACTGCACTGTAAAATTTTAATCCCCGTACAACAAATATTTTTTGAGTTACATATAAATTCAAGATTTTAAAAACACAAAATATATGATTTACAGGTATCACCTGTTGAAATTTATAGTACCTAACATTTTGCACAATATTCAGTTGAAAAGGCCATAAAACTTTTGTTTTGACGTCTCTGCTTTTGTTAGTTTATGAGAATGATTTATTTTACACTATAAAATTCTTATAAGAGTTTCTTGTGCATAATTTGTTGTATATTTTTATAAAAAAATGACTAAAAACTTACTCCGAAAAATAAAAAATTGAGAAAAAGTTTGTTTGGAAAGAAATAAGTTTGGCACGGCTTCAAAATTCACCAACACCATAAGTTAGGCCCTCCTGTTGTTTTATTTTCTTTCTTCTTATTGAGTTGTGCTTATCCAAATATCTTTTCGTGTTCTGAATATTTTATGTGTTTTTGGATCCTGGCAATGCAGAGTCGATTCCGATCAAAGCTTTTTGCAATTTTTTCTATCTGTGGTCCTGGACTAATGCCACTTTCCTTTTGAAAAACAGACACAGACTTCATGCATCCAGTGTTATATAAACAAATGCCCTCATTGGCTCCAATTTCCAATTACTTCTTTGAAGCAAAAGTGATTTTTGGGCATTTACACCATACAACACCGTGAGTAGTATAGGAATGGGGCTCCGGGCCCTAGGTTCTGGGTGTGGATTGTGATTGTCGATCCGCCATATTGGATTGTGTCATCACGGCGGCCATCTTGGATGAGCGTAACGGGACACAGCGTAACGGGACAAGTAGTACCGTGACCATGACCTTGGCCTCGGCGGCCATATTGGATCCGCCATCTTTAAATCGAGCGCCCCACTCATTATGATGAAATTTTCGTCTCTGTCGCCATATGGATTTTTTTCTGTTCCACTGGAGGCCGCCATCTTGGATACCGTCGGCTCTGTATCAGCTGTTTGTTCCTAAATAGCGCCAGCATCGCTCTTGACATTTTTCTGTTCCACTGGAGGCCGCCATCTTGGATACCGTCGACTTTGTTTCTGTTGTTTGTTCCTAGATAGCGCCAGCGGCGCTCATGTTTTTTTCTGTTCCGCTGCAGGCCGCCATCATAGATACCGTTGACTTTGTTTCTGTCGTTTATTCCTAGAGAGCGCCAGCGTCGCTCTGTCTCATCACATAAGGTAAGTGTTCCATTACCTACCATAGCTATTATGAACCTTATCGACATTTTAAATTTAATTTTTTATGAAAAATATATTGGAAACACTGTGATTCGAACCATCGCAGCTCTGATATCTAGGTTGGAAAACATACGCCTTTAACCGCTCGGCCATCGAGACATTTACCAGACTGAAAATTACATAAGGTATATATAAAAATAACATGCATGTTTGGACTTGTAATTTTTTTTAATTTAAAGTAATAATAGCACCACCTGTTCGAGACAGAACCACCATCTTGTAATAAGATGTAACTGTTGCAATTATCGTTATGGTCGCCATCTTGAAAATCCGTAATTTTAATGCTAAAGACGTTGGAAAAAATTTAAAAATCATTAAAAAAATTAATCAAACTAATTAAATAATAACAAAATCCTAAAACCAACGTTGCACTTTTCGTGATGGCCGCCATCTTGAAATCACCCGCTGGAGATCATCATCTTTTTTTTTCGTCCGCTAGAGTGTGCTGATACCATGTAAGTATAATTATCTGGTCACCACACCTTTGACCTTGACCTTGAACTTTGACCTTGACCTTGAAATTTGACTTTTAACTTGAAATTTTACCTCGATCATGAAATTTAACCTTGACCTTGAAATTTGACATTGACCTTGAAATTTGACCTTGATCTTGACCTTAAAATTTGATATTGATCTTGAAATTTGACCTTGACCTTGAAATTTGAGCTTGACCTTGAAATTTGAGCTTGACCTTGAAATATGACCTTGACCTTGAATTTTGACCTTGACCTTGAAATTTGACCTTGACCTTGAAATTTGACCTTGACCTTGAAATTTGACCTTTACCTTGTCGACCATCATGGAACCGACATATTATGTTCAGTAAATGCTACCAGGAGCTACCACCTGCTGGAGTAAACCATCTTGTGTGTGTACTTGTATTATAGAGTACATTTCCATTAGGATAATTTTATTCTAACCCGCTACAGTGCAGTCACCATTTATTACCGAGGAGCCCCCCCCCATCTTGAAATTCGGCCGCCATCTTGAAATCGTGTAATAATGTAGCAAGAAAAGCGAGAAAAAATCCAAAATTCATCAAAAAAATCACTCATTAACTTACATATCGTTTCGATCCGCTCCAGTCCTTGGTCCGATACTCGAACGATGCAATAATGTTTAATTTTATGAAAAAAATAATAATTTTAATAAACCACGTTAAACATTTTTAAAGAGACTTTTAATACTCTACTACTAACATCCTATCAGACATCAAGACCACCATATTGGAAATTCGTAACTGTAATGCTAGAGATTCGGGAAAAAGTTCAAAATGCATTCAATAAATTTGTAATCTATAAAATGATTGATTACATCGACAAAGGTCCTTGGTTCGATCCCTGGCCGATACAAAACAAATTTAATTTTAAAAAAGTACCAGAGAAGTGTAAGGTTCGAGAAATAAAACACCACAAAGTATTTTACAAACATAATATTTATTACACAATTTCGATCCTACTACAGAATCACTTGTGAAAGCCAGCAATCTTATAAACATTTAGCCCTGCATAGACGTGCAACGACTACTTCCTAGATCCAACAGCTCCAAATGCTCCAAATGGCTCCAACAGCTCCATATGGCTCCAAAAGCTCCAAACGGCCGACAAATGCTTGACACCTCCAAATGTCTCCAGCAGATCCAAATGCACCAAATGGCTCCAAAAGCTCCAAATGCTTAACACAGCTCCATATGCTTCAAAAGGCTCCAAATGGCTCCAACAGCTCCAAATGCTACAAAAGGCTCCAAATGCTCCAACAGCTCCAAATGCTCCAACAGCTCCAAATGCTACAAAAGGCTCCAAATTCTACAACAGCCTCCAAATGCTCCAAAAGGCTCCAAATGCTTCAAAAGGCTCCAAATGCTCCAACAGCTCCAAATGCTTCAAAAGGCTCCAAATGCTCCAAAAGGCTCCAAATGCTCCAACAGCCTCCAAATGCTTCAAAAGGCTCCAGTTGCTCCAACAGCTCCATCTTCAATTGGTTCCAACTGATTCCTATTACTTTTCTTTTCGAACTTGGCATGATTATTAGCATGTATTTATTAGTATACATTTTGACTGGCAGTGGTAACGTATTTTGCACCTTTAAGTTATAAGTTTTTTTTAGAAACGGATTTCGATAAATGGTAGATACCATTTGGAAAGAAAAAATATATTAATTTATCTTCAAGTTTATACACATACATTTAATTTAAGCCATTATTGTATGTAGCCAGCTTCCCTCAGTTCTTTGAGTATGAACGATATTACTTTAATGTTCGAATAGTTTCCTGCACAAAGCGATCCATGTAGTAGTCGTAGCCTGTCAACCAATATGTTAGGATCTTCCCAAGAGCTATAATCAATCTCTTCTGCTGCATTCATCACCCTTGCATGTTTATAATAAATATTATTATCTCTGGTGTCTATCATTTTAACACCAACCACAAGGACACTTTCGTCATCGTGCCAGTGATTATCACAAGCTTGATCAGGTTAATTTATATTATTACGACATTTCCATCGTTTTGGTCTCAAACCACCATCACAGTCTTCGCTCTTGCATGCTTTTGGTGCTTCAGCACAGTACTCAATTGTGTCAGCCTTAGATGTGTCAGCACAGTCTTCGCTCATGCCAGCTTCTGATGTGTCTCCAAAGTCTTCAATCATGTCAGCATCACAAACTTGATTAGGATAATTTATTTTATTACGTCGTTTCCATCGTTTTGGTCTCAGACCGCCATCACAGTCTTCGATCTTGCCTGCTTTAGGTGCTTCAGTACAGTACTCAATCATGTCAGCCTCTGATGTGTCACCACAATCTTCAATCATGCCAGCTTCAAATGATTCATCAAAGTCTTCGACCTTGTAAGCTTCAGGTGGTTCTCCATCTTTCACATTTTCATGGAGACGACTAGATATTGGAGTAAATATATTTTCATTTCTAATGTGGATACAACTTCCTTCGTTAGTTTTAAATTTTAAATTATTATCTTGACCTAGATCAGTAATTTTAGCATTAGCTTTTTCGCTTTCGTTCCTCTTCCGCGATGTTGTTGCCCAGTCTTCGTTATCTTAATTCATCTTAATTGTATAGGTCTTGTAATGTCTATCCAAGTAATATCTTTTACCAAAGGATTTCTGACACTGACTGCAATGAAATGGTTTTTGACAAGGACCCAAATTACACTCGCTTCTCTCATTTCGTTTAGCATTCTTTCTCAAGGTAAACACTGAACGGGCCTTAGCTATCAAATTCTTTATTATTTATAATAAATAGATTTGACTTTATAAGACTCGAAAGTACTTAGACTCGTTCTGTTGTAGTTATATGATAAGAACAAAAGAACGAATCATTTAGTTTAATTGTGGGCGCCAACAAGTTCTACGAAGTTGTAATAAAGAATAAACCTTACAATTACTTTAATTTTAATTAATTTGTACTACACACCATTAATTAAAATTTCTTTTATTGTTGTCCGGACTATTCAGGGGTAGAGTTGGGTATGTCGTGGAAAAATTCGTAAAACATTGGATTAGCTTATATACAACGATTTTGTGAACTTTAACTCAAGTTGTCCCTAACTTTTGCAATCTGGTAGTGTGCAAAGATTTAGTAAGGGATTTTAAGTGATATTAATTATTCCCGAGTGTCATTTTGCAAGCTAGTAAATGTTGTGACATTCCTTAATCATTATATAACCGACCTGTTATTATAGTTCCGTGGTAACGAACTATGTGTTAGTAGGTTTGTCTTCTTTCAACCAGGACCTCAGCAATGAATCTTCTGTGTCTTCATCCTTGGCACGCCCATTTGCTTTCTTGTATCTTCATCCTGGGAACGACTAGTATTAATTAGTCGTCTTCGTCCTGGGAACGCCTTCCGTTGTTTCCAAACCTTCGTCCTGGAAACGCCTCTAGATGACCATCTTCGTCCTGGGAACGCCTATCGTTGATTGTCTTCGTCCTGGGAACGCCTCTCGTCGTTTCCGTATATTCTCGTACCGTTGAATATTATAAATACTTCTTTCTTCGTCCTGGAAACGCCTTAATATGATTTCAGATCCTCGTAGTTTATACTCGTAGTCTTCTTCCTGGGATCGCCTTGTAGTACTCAAATCTTCTTATAAATAATAATTCTTCTTTATTTCAATAACTCTCTTCAAATCATTAATATTATTCCTATTTACTATCATTTCTTATAATTCTTCAAAATATTTCACTAATTATAAGTTCAATTTCTGCAGTCATAAAATGTCATGTCTTTCCTATTCGAAGTTCCTATATCAATTCCCTTTCGTTTTTCTCTATTCCTTCCAAACAAACATTTATTAGCTAGCAATAACTTTTGTTAAATCTTTTCCACCAATACCAGATTGTTTTACAAATATTCGTCATATAATATTACATTTGAACTGTGAAAAAAAAAACAATCTTATTCGTTAAACAAATATCATTCCTTGAGCAAAGAAGTATTGCATTCAAAGATATAAATACAAATTACTGATTTATGGTTCATAGAGAAATAAAATGTGTTGTGAAGTGAAATTATAAATATGCTACATTAATTTTGTTCATCCATCTTGTTATATGAAATTAACAAGTTGAACCTTTATAACACCTTGCTACTGTATCTACAGTGATGACGTTTTGATACAGCAACTAATCCCAAATCAGGATTCATATTAGTTACTGAGACTAATGCCAGACGAAAACTAAGAGTTTTAAATTAGATATATTACTTAAATAGAATTTTTTAATTATTTCATCAGCGAGAATTAATTTATCTCATTCAAAGGTACTTGTTGCAAGTAGTTCTGCTTTTCAACAACAGATGTCGCCACATGTTACTTGCAGGTAAATAATAATATTTAGTTCTTTTATGCGGGATGCGGGATGCTCACTAACAATCGAAAAAAAAGGATGGATTCGCTAAACTCCAAGGAGAAGGATGTTCGTCCATCCTGTTAGTGCTTCTTAGATTTCTCAGAGATTATTATTATTTGACTGAGTAATGATATTTTTTTATTTTCCACCTGATAAAAATATTACAAGTGTTGATTTAGAAGCAGAAATTCACTAATTACATGTAACCTTGAAAAAAAATGACATGACTCATTAAGTAAAAATATCCTTCATGCAGAGATCAATTTCTCATCTGTTACCAGAAGCACTCGGAGAAAACCATCAGATGTCTAGTCAGGAATAATCAGAAGCACCCAGAGAAAACCATCAATTAATTGTCAAGAATAATCAGGAGCACACGGAGAAAACGACCATAATATTGTCAAGAATAATCGGAAGCGCACGGAGAAAACCATCAAAATATTGACAATACTAATCAGGAGCACACGAAGAAAACCACCATAATATTGACAAGACTAATCAGGAGCACCCGGAGAAAACTACCATAATATTGACAAGAATAATCAGGAGCACACGGAGAAATCCACTATAATATTGTCAAGAATAAACGGGAGCACACGGAGAAAACCACAGTAATATTGACAAGAATAATCGGAAGCACACGGAGAAAACGGCCACAAGTTTTCATAAAATTACAAAAAATATTAATAAAAAATTAAAAATAAAAACAAAAAAAATTCAAAAACTGATTCTGCTAGCTTGTGAACTTCTCTTTGATGTGCAAAGTTAGAGTTCTAGTACAAGCCAGAATCAGTTTTTGATTTTTTTTCGTTTTTATTATTAATTTTTTATCATTTTTTTTTGTAATTTTATGACAACTTGTGGCGGTTTTCTCCGTGTGCTTCCGATTATTCTTGTCAATATTATGGTGGTTTTCTCCGTGTGCTCCCGTTTATTCTTGAGAATATTATGGTGGATTTCTCCGTGTGCTCCTGATTATTCTTGTCAATATTATGGTGGTTTTCTCCGTGTACTCCTAATTATTCTTGAAAATATTTTGATGGTTTTCTCCGGGTGCTTCTGATTATTTATGACTAGACATCTGATGGTTTTCTCCGAGTGCTTCTGGTTACAGATGAGGAATTGATCTCTGCATGAAGGATGTTTTTACTTAATGAGGAATGTCATTTTTTTTTTAAGGTTACATGTAATTAGTGAATTTCTGCTACTTAATCAACACTTGTAATATTTTTATCAGGTGGAAAATAAAAAAAATATCATTACTCAGTCAAATAATAATAATCTCTGAGAAATCTAAGAAGCACTAACAGGAAGGACGAACTTCCTTCTCCTTGGAGTCTAGCGAGGCCATCCTTCTTTTGCGATAGTTAGTGGGCATCCCGCATCCCGCATAAAAGAACTAAATATTATTAATTACCTGCAAGTAACATGTGGCGACATCTGTTGTTGAAAAGCAGAACTACTTGCAACAAGTACCTTTGAATGAGACAATTTAATTCTCGCTGATGAAATAATTAAAAAATTCTATTTAAGTAATTTATCTAATTTAAAACTCTTAGTTTTCGTCTGGAATTAGTCTCAGTAACTAATATGAATCCTGATTCGGGATTAGATGCTGTATCAAAACGTCATCACTGTAGATACTGTAGCAAAGTGTTTACCTTGAGAAAGAATGCTAAACGACATGAGAGAAGCGAGTGTAATTTGGGTCCTTGTCAAAAACCATTTCATTGCAGTCAGTGTCAGAAATCCTTTGGTAGAAGATATTACTTGGATAGACATTACAAGACCTGTACAATTAAGATGAATAAAGATAAAGAAGACTGGGCTACAACATCGCGGAAGAGGAACGAAGGCGAAAAAGCTAATGTTAATTACTGATCTAGATCAAGATAATAATTTAAAATTTAAAACTAACGAAGGAAGTTGTAAACACATTAGAAATGAAAATATATTTACTCCAATATCTAGTCGTCTCCATGAAAATGTGAAAGATGGAGAACCACGTGAAGCTTACAAGGTCGAAGACTTTGATGAATCATCTGAAGCTGGCATGATTGAAGATTGTGGTGACACATCTGAGGCTGACATGATTGAGTACTGTACTGAAGCACCTAAAGCAGGCAAGATCGCAGACTGTGATGGCGGTCTGAGACGAAAACGATGGAAACGACGTATTAAAATAAATTATCCTGATCAAGTTTGTGATGCTGACATGATTGAAGACTTTGGAGACACATCAGAAGCTGGCATGAGCGAAGACTGTGCTGACACATCAAAGGCTGACACAATTGAGTACTGTGCTGAAGCACCAAAAGCATGCAAGAGCGAAGACTGTGATGGTGGTTTGAGACCAAAACGATGGAAACGTCGTAATAAAATAATTAACCTGATCAAGCTTGTGATAATCACTGGCACGATGACGAAAGTGACCTTTGGTTGGTGTTAAAACGATAGACATTAGAGATAATAATATTTATTATAAACATGCAAGGATGATGAATGCAGCAGAAGAGATTGATTATAGCTCATGGGAAGATCCTAACATATTGGTTGACAGTCTACGACTACTACATGGATCGCTTTGTGCAGGAAACTATTCGAACATTAAAGAAATATCGTTCATACTCAAAGAACTGAGGGAAGCTGACTACATAAAATAATGGCTTAAATTAAATGTATGTGTATAAACTTGAAGATAAATTAATATATTTTTTCTTTCCAAATGGTATCTACAATTTATCGAAATCTGTTTCTAAATAAAACTTATAACTTAAAGGTGCAAAATACGTTACCACTGCCAGTCAAAATGTATACTAATAAATACATGCTAGTAATCATGCCAAGTTCAATAAGAAAAGTAATTGGAATCAGTTGGAACCAATTGAAGATGGAGCTGTTGGAGCAATTGGAGCCTTTTGAAGCATTTGGAGGCTGTTGGAGCATTTGGAGCCTTTTGGAGCATTTGGATCTTTTTCGAGCATTTGGAGCCTTTTGGAGCATTTGGAGGCTGTTGTAGCATTTGGAGCCTTTTGTAGCATTTGGAGCTGTTAGAGCATTTGGAGTCTTTTGAAGCATTTGGAGCTGTTGGAGCATTTGAAGCCTTTTGTAGCATTTGGAGCTGTTGGAGCCATTTGGAGCCTTTTGAAGCATATGGTGCTGTGTAAAGCATTTGGAGCTTTTGGAGCCATTTGGTGCATTTTATCTGCTGGAGACATTTGGAGGTGTCAAGCATTTGGAGGCCGTTTGGAGCATTTGGAGCTATTGGAGCCATTTGGAGCATTTGGAGCTGTTGGAGCTAAGAAGTAGTCATTGCACGTCTATGCAGGGCTAAATGTTTATAAGATTGCTGGCTTTCGCAAGTGAATCTGTAGTAGGATAGAAATTGTGTAGTAAATATTATGTTTGTAAAAGACTTTGTGGTGTTTTATTTCTCGAACCTTACACTTCTCCGGTACTTTTTTAAAATTAAAGTTGTTTTGTATCGGCCAGGGATCGAACCAAGGACCTTAGCCGATCTAATCAATCAGTATACAGATTACAAATTTATTTAATGCATTTAAAACTTTTCCCCGATTCTCTAGCATTACAATTACGAATTTCCAATATGGTGGTCTAGATGTCTGATAGGATGATGGTAGTAGAGGATTTAAAGTCTCTTTAAAAATGTTGAACATGGTTTATTGAAGTTATTATTTTTTCATAAAATTAAACATTATTGCATCGATCGAGTATCGGACCAAGGACTGGAGCGGATCGAATCGATATGTTAGTAAATGAGTTATTTTTTTGATGAATTTTGGATTTTTTCCCGCTTTTCTAGTTACATTATTACACGATTTCAAGATGGCGGCCGAATTTCAAGATGGCGGGGTGCTCCTCGGTAATAAATGGTTACTGCACTGTAGCGGGTTAGAATAAAGTAATCCAGATGGAAATGTACTCTATAATACGAGTACACACACAAGATGGTGTACTCCAGCAGGTTGTAGCTCCTGGTAGCATGTACTGAACATAAAATGTCGGTTCCATGATGGTCGACAAGGTGAAGGTCAAATTTTTTAGGTCAAGGTCAAACTTCAAGGTCAAGCTCAAATTTCAAGGTCAAGGTCAAATTTAAAGGTCAAGTTCAAATTTCAAGGTCAAGCTCAAATTCAAGTTCAAGGTCATATTACAAGGTCAAGGTCAAATATCAAGGTCAAATTTGAAGGTCAAGGTTAAATTTCAAGGTCAAGGTCAAATTTGAAGGTCAAGGTTAAATTTCAAGGTAAAGGTCAAATTTCAAGGTCAAGGTCAAATTACAAGGTCAAGGTTAAATTTCAAAGTCAAGGTCAAAGTTTAAGGTCAAGGTCAAAGGTGTGGTGACCAGATAATTATACTAACATGGTATCAGCACATTCTAGCGGACGAAAACAAGATGATCTCCAGCGGTTGATTTCAAGATGGCCCACATCACGAAAAGTGCAACGTTGGTTTTAAGGATTTTGTTATTATTTAATTAGGTTGATTAATTTTTTTAATGATTTTTAAATTTTTTCCCGCATCTTTAGCATTAAAATTAGGATTTTCAAGATGGCGACCATAACGATAATTGCAACAGTTACATCTTATTACAAGATGGTGGTTTTGTCTCGAACAGGTGGTGCTATTATTACTTTAAATTAAAAAAATTACAATGTCAAATATGCATGTTATTTTTATATATACCTTATTTAATTTTCAGTCTGGTAAATGTCTCGATGGCCGAGCGGTTAAAGGCGTATGTTTTCCAACCTAGAGATCAGAGCTGCGATGGTTCGAATCACAGTGTTTCCAATATATTTTTCATAAAAAATTAAATTTAAAATGTCGATAAGGTTCATAATAGCTATGGTAGGTAATGGAACACTTACCTTATGTGATGAGACAGAGCGACGCTGGCACTCTCTAGGAACAAACGACAGAAACAAAGTCGACGGTATCCATGATGGCGGCCTGCAGCGGAACAGAAAAAAACATGAGCGCCGCTGGCGCTATCTAGGAACAAACAACAGAAACAAAGTCGACGGTATCCAAGATGGCGGCCTCCAGTGGAACAGTAAAAAGTCAAGAGCGATGCTGGCGCTATCTAGGAACAAACAGCTGAAACAAAGCCGACGGTATCCAAGATGGCGGCCTCCAGTGGAACAGAAAAAAATCCATATGGCGACAGAGACGAAAATTTCATCATAATGAGTGGGGCGCTCGATTTAAAGATGGCGGATCCAATATGGCCACCGAGGTCAAGGCCATGGTCACGGTACTACTTGTACCGTTACGCTGTGTCCCGTTACGCTCATCCAAAATGGCCGCCGTGACGACACAATCCAATATGGCGGATCGACAATCACAATCCACACCCAGAACCCAGGGCCCGGAGCCCCATTCCTATACTACTTCCGTGGAGTGATTCATTTGCATTTTGTGTTTTTCCTGTTACACACTTTCTTAGTAACTCATCTGAAGATAACCTTTCATACAAAGGAAGTATTTTATAAAATACTTTGTCACTAATAGGTGTTCTAATCATTTGGTTATTTGGTATAGGTTTTTCCATTTTTTCTAATGCTCTGTTGAAGAAACATCAAGAATTCTTTCCATCGGGACATTAATGATGTTGGGGATTTTGGTATGTTGAATTACAGTGATGTAATGTAGCTAAATTGCACCTTTCATCTTTTTAGTATCTTCTAGATTGTTCTGTAAAGCATTTCTATAGTACCCTGTAAGTTTGTCTATAGTTGTAGCCTTCAAACTTCCATGTTTTCTCCCTTCAAGTGGATCACCTTTCCCTGTGTTCTCGGGAGCTATTTTTCTGAGGCCTGTCCCTAACCTTTTAGCCACATTATTCAAGCATTCAACTATTTCTATTGCTAACTCCCCGTAAGGCTTTATAAAAACACTTTCAATAACTCACGGTTTTATTCAACATCAGAGAGCACAACTATAGAAATAGAATCATAGAGTAAGCAAGTCAACTGATTATTTACTTCTTCATTTCCATGAATATTATTGCTCTGATAACTATATTAGTAGACAGTTGTTAGTTCATAAACGTAAACTTAGCATAGTTCATAAGAATTTCTAGCTTGTAAAAATTCTTGAATAAATGCAATTTACTTTTGAAATGCCCATTTTTGGATTATGTAGGGTTGTTAAAAAGTAAAAAATTAGACTCTTACAATGATAGGATATATTTATAAAATATAATTACCTTGTTAATTACATTCCATAAAAGCTAAAAAAAAATTATTTCGAAAAATTGAAAATTGAAATTTTTTTTATTATTTTCAGTTGCAAATCACCTACAATAATTAGTTCTACATAATTGTGTAACAGTTAAACTATTAATATTTTTACTTTGATTAATAACGAACATGTGTTACAAATTCGCCAGGGATCAAAGGATATCGTCGTAAATTTACGATTATTGAGTTTTCTTTGTTTAGACATGAGCTCTGGAGAATCAGGTACTATAATAGCTTGAAGCTATTATAATTCCTGGTAATGTTGAGAGAAAAAACACTTCTCTTTCGTCCATGTGCATGTTTTGCATAGTTTAAACGAAGATCCAGTTTTCTGGAACTGCTAAGAACACTTCGTTTAATTTAATTGCATTCTTTGTTGAAAGTCCAAATTTTTTAATCTAATTTTTAACATTGTAGAAATTTTAGTAAGCCATATATTTAACGAACTTTTTAATTGTAAAGTTACGTCTAGTAGCCTAAATAAAGGGTTCTTTTTAGTTCCCAATACGCCAGGTTTAGACAATCGAATTTTTATTCGATTATAAACAGAATAAACATGCAAGTAAAAAGAAAGTAGAGTTTTTTTGTACATAATAAGTTTTGAAGGTTTTGTTAGTTCCCTTATCAGTATGTGTTAATTGTAAGTACACTCAATAACAGTACTTACGAATTATGGAGATACTGTATAATTTGAAACCAGCATTCTTCATAGTTTTTTTAAAAAAAAGGTTATATTTGTTTGTGTTTGCTGGCTAAGGATTATTTAATCACTAAAGATGGCAAGTAAGAAAAATAACTGCAAGGTAGTACCTCTATATAGTGAGTGAAGTTACCTAATTAAACCCTGAGATTTCAGTACGTTGAGTGTATAGTATGATTTGCTTGCCCGCAGTGAAATTGGTCTGGTATAAACAAAATAATCTGGTAAGAAATAAACACCATCTGAAACAAAATTTGAATTAATATAATTTTTAAGCTATTATTAAATTTAAAATTACCATGACTATTAATTTACGTTTTCTTTATTGCGTGAACGTGTGTTAGGATTTCGGTTAGGAAACTTTTACTAAATATACTGAAAAGAGCACTGGTTTGTTCTATTTGGTATATTAAATTAATTATTAAAAAATTATTTCCGATTTTGATCGTGATTCTCTTCTTTGAATAAAATATATAATATTAATTCTTGGTATGATAAAAGTTTAAAATTGGTTATTTTTATAGGCAACTAGTTGAAGTGCCTGGCGTTACCCAAGATTAAAACAGGGTGAATGGGACTTTTTTCGCAGTCGGATACAAAAAGTAATATTCTTCTTAATTCTAACGTCAAAAGTGAAATTTTCATCTAAAGTGGCCCAAATTATAATTCAGGGGTAGCAAAGGGCGGTGTGGAAGGGAGGGGCAGGGTTGGAGAAAATAATTGTTTAAAATATCTTGTATAAAATTAAAATTTTGTTAAAATCAGATTCATGCATTAGCTTTCGTCCTATTTCGAACGTCAAGTTTTACCAGTACTATACTTAAAGAGGTGAGAAATTTAGAAAGGGTGGGTTTTTCGAAATCTCAAATTATAGTTTGATGTAGGTACTTATCTATACTATAATAAAACAGTAGTTTATTTTTTTCTGTCTGTCGGTTTGTACGCGGTGTTCTACAAAACTACTATACGAATTTTAATGGGGTTTTCAAGTTTACTTCAGCGTAGCAGGGAAAGAAATATAAGCTTTATTTCATCAAAATAGGCTCAAGGAAAGAAAAGAAATCTTCATTTTATGACATACAATCTAATCATTCTAAGAAGCCATTAAGTTTTGCTATTGTAAGGAACTAAGTAGAGAGTAAGAAAAAAATACAGATCCTGACAGTTTGTAGTATCGCCATATTTGTTTCAATTTTCAATACCCTTTTTGTATATTACAATTTAAATTGCAGAAAAAAATCATGTTTCATAGACACATGAATAGTGAGTGGGTGTAATTTCTCTATGTCCACGAGGTCTCGCCACGTCAATTTTCTCCTTGGGGTGAACCCATCCACTTGATTAAATTAAATAAACAGCTTTTATCGTTGAATGATTTATTTCATGAAAATCTGCTATCATAAAGACACTAATGAATCACCAACATGTTCGATAACAAGAAATTGTGATATGGCAAAAGTGTTACAAGATTGCTCTCTAATCGTTTGGGATGAATGCACGATGGCGAATAAAAAAAGCAGTTGAAGCTGTGGACAGGACACTACGGGACATTAGGCGCAATGAAAGGCCCATGGGGAATGTCACACTACTCTTTTCTGGAGATTTTCGGCAAACTCTACCAGTTGCAAGTCGAGGGACTAGAGCCGATAAAATCAAAGCTTCACTGAAGAGTTCTTACCTCTGCCATCAAATAAAAAAACTGCAACTAACAATTAACATGAGAGCACAGCTGGGTGGTAATTCTCATGCGGAAGAATTTTCCGGTGTTCTATTAAAAGTTTGAGAAGGTGCCCTCCCTGAGCAACACGGTCAGGTGACGCTTCCAGAAATACTTGGCAGAGTCGTATATTCGGAAGACGAACTCATGCGTTCGGTATTCGGGGATCTGTCAAATATACAACATCAGGAACATACGTGGTTATGTGAACGTGCCATATTTACTTCAATAAATGACCAAGCTGCTGCAATCAATGAAAAAATTTTAAACGAATTGAATGGGGCTGAAGTGGTTTACACATCGTTTAACAGCGTCCTTAATCAGGACGACGCCCCTAATTATCCAATTGAGTTTTTGAGTTCTCTCACTGAAAGTGGTCTTCCTGTTCACAAAATTGATCTCAAAGTCGGTGTTACAATAATACTTCTGAGGAACCTTACTCTTCCAAAATTGTGCAATGGAACCCGACACTGGATGTGGCTCAGGTGAAACTGTTTTGCATACCACGCATACCGATCATCCCGAATAACTTCCCGTTCGGGTTCAAGCGCACACAGTTTCCAATAGCAGTTTGTTTCGCGATGACAATAAATAAGTCTCAGGGTCAGAGCCTTAAGGCAGCTGGTGTCGACTTAAGGTCTGATTGTTTTTCCCATGGCCAGATGTATGTGGCTAGCTCGCGGGTCAGTAATGCAGACAATCTTTACATTCTAGCTCAAGACGGGAAAACAGTAAATGTGGTTTACAAAGAAATTTTATGAAGTGTCTTCCCGACATTACATTTGAAATTAGAAACATATTTACCCAAAATTTAGGTAGTAAC
Organism: Bacillus rossius redtenbacheri; assembly: GCF_032445375.1. NCBI lineage: Eukaryota > Metazoa > Arthropoda > Insecta > Phasmatodea > Bacillidae > Bacillus > Bacillus rossius. The sequence continues at coordinate 183,153,603 of NC_086330.1, read as the reverse complement.
ATATTTTTATTGCAAAGACTGAAATGGAGGTGAGATAAATTATTATTTGTGAACATAAGAAAACTACTACAACTGTATCAACTGTTATGTTATAATGTTCAAATTTCTAAATGGTGCAATATAATACAAAATTCCATGCGGAAAAGGTCGTGGGCAGCAGCTAAGTATAGTTATAGGTATAGGGCTATGCATGCTGTTTTTTCATATACTGCATGGATGCGAACATGTAAGAATAATCTATCTATCTTACTATTATAAAACAGTAGTTCTTTTTCTGTCCGTCTGTCTGTTTATACGCTGTGTTCTACACAACTACTATACTAATTTTAATGGGTTCTTGCGTATAACAGTCATTACTTAATTTTTTTCCTTCAATGCAGTTACCTTATTTCACGTCCAGCGAAGCGGGCGGGTTTGGCTAGTTTTTTTAATAAAACAGTTAATTTTCTTTAAGCTTGGACGTCGAGTTGGCAAAATTTCTTCAAGAATGCCATTATATTGCTTTAGGGGTAGTAAGTAAGGGAAACTAGGCGTGGTTTTTCAAAATCTCATGTAGATAAGGTGGTGGGAGAATTATTAAAATCAAACATAGATAATCTTTATTTTGATTTTAACAGCAATTGCGCAAAACATCATAAATAATACCAATATACTGTTTTAAGGGATTGTAAAGGGGGGCGGGCTGTGTTCGGAAACCTCATGTGAACAGGATGATGGGGGTTGGTAATTTTATCAGAATAATCAGTAAATTTACTCTGGTTTTTAACATAAATTTTGCTTACTTTGATTTATATGTACCTACCAACATTATGCTTTAAGGGAGAAAAAAAGCGGATTTTGGTGGTTTTCAAAATCTCATATAGGCTGTGACCCTAAAATTTTTTTCTAAATTATATTTTGAACGGTAATTTTCTGCTCAATTTTTTAGTCATGGGTGCAAATTTTCATCAAGAAAAACCTTTCGGTCTATAAGGTTGGGAAAGGGGAATGTGAGAGGGTTTTCTTCATTCCCCCTTTTTTTATAAATCAATTGAAGACAGTATTTCCCCGTTCATTAAAACGCAAAGTGTGCTAAATTATTTTTTATGTGTACGATTTTTATGTGTGTTTATCAATACTAGTAAATTTTGGTGCGTAATATATAAAGTTCCATTGAGCGTGAGCTAAGGTGACAATATTTTCCATAATGTAATATACATGCAACTGAGATAGGTATTTGTATTATTAATTTTACAATATTATTTAATGTTGCCTTGAAATTGCTTTATTAATTGTAATTCAACTTTACCTACAGTAAAACAATAAACATTACCTAGTTTATTAACCTTATTTAATAGTGCATACTCCAATAAAATGTATATTATTGTTTGAGTACCATCAAGAATCGTTTTTAATTGCATATTATTTTATCAAGTGTTGCTTTTAAAAATGTTAATGCATAGGTATATATAATATACCTACATTATTAAGTAAATATGAAAATTGTCTGAATGTAATATATTTTTTAAGGAATAAAATTTATTTTCAATTCAATTGAGGAGATTGATATAAAACATTTTAAGTATAATATTGTTTTTATTAAGTGTTACCGGTGTTCATATTTACACTAGACTTAAAAATGATTACCTTTCATTGGAAAATTTTAAGCCTGCATACGATGTTGCAAACTATTTACCTAATTATTTAAATAGTATTGACATAAGGTGAAATACTTTAAGAAAAATCTTAATTAAAACATTTTACTATAAGTGTATTACAAGTAAAAATGTACTAAAAACATTACCTTATATTATAAAGAAAATAAATAATATCGTTTTCATAACATTTTTACTGTCAGTAAAATATTGAAATATTGTTTTTTTTTTTTTTTTTTTTTAAGTGAATATACTTTGCTGATGGGGCTACAATTTTCAAGAGTTTCGTTCGTTCGCATGATGGGAATAGTTAGGTACGTGGTGGGGGAACCGATAGAGCACGAGCTTGCGTCAGTGGCGACGCCTCTCCAACATAAGCACTAGCGGTCGAATAAGAAGATGGGAAAAGGGTGGATAGGTACGTAGCGTAGCACGCTATATATTACTACTAGCTGCAGTACCCGGCGTTGCCCGGGCTAACACAGGCTGAAGGGGAACTGTTTATAGATCAGATGTAGTTAGTAATTCTTCTTAATTTGAATGTCAAGTGTGCAAAATAATTTATATCACTATCAGATCCCGACAGACGTTGTTCTGCCAGTGTATAGTTATTTACCTGGTCTGTATGTAATCTAGACTCTATAAAGCAATATAGAAAAGAAAACTGAAAAAAAAGGATTACTAATATTGAAAAGATTCCATTATAAAGCTAATGTTCGGCATGCATTGCAATGCCTCATTCAGTTTTGTTTTGTAATATGTTTGAAGTAGTTACACATATACAAATAATCTATCCATGTCTATATATATATATTTATCTCTATCTACATATATAGTCATATATATCTATGTATCTCTCTATCTGTATTTATCTCTTTATATCTACATATATACCTCACACTATCTCTATGTATTCTATATGAGGGTACTAATTGCTTCGTTGTTAATATCACGCGGGTGTTTTTTACTTTTATGGGAAAAAAGAGAATGATAAGGCAAATAGTGCGTGGCAACAATGTTAATAGGCAATAGGAAATAAACTTCTAGCGCCTGCGGCATTGTCAACACACACTTCGTACGTGTACTGCATGTTGTATCTAACCCACTCCAACGCATATGATTCTAAATTGGACTTCTAGTAAGGATATAATATAGCCTGTAGCCTTCCTCGATAAATTTACTATCAAACACTGAAAGAATTTTTCAAATCGGACCAGTGGTTCCTGAGATTAGCGCGTTCAAAAAAACAAACAAACAAACAAACTCTTGAGCTTTATAATATAAGTATAGATTTGTAACTGCTGGAAGGGGTGACGGCAGAGGAGAGGTGGAAGTGACGCAGCAGTGTTGTTACGGAATTCTCGCAACACTGCTTGTGTTTGTCTAATCTTCAGTTTTCGTAACCGCTTCCATATTTTATTGAAAGTATTTGCAAGTTATTTATTTGTGTGGAAAAGAGTTATTGATTTTTGCAATTAACTTTATAAGTATAATTAATTTTTATGCGAATATTGTGATTCAAAATGTAAAAAAGGCATAAAGACTTAAGATATTAGGTTTATAAGTGTAATCCATTTTTACATATGAACACTGTGATTTTAAATGTCAAAAGGACTTATAGACGTGTGAGATAGTCTTTATAAGTGTTACTTATGTTCAATTAGAGTGTTTTATGTACTTTCATTTCATTTAGCTGGATATCGTGATTTAACATTATGTCTAAAAATAACAAAAAGGCAGATGCAGATAAGAGGCATTATCAAGGACAACCTGGGAATAAACCGCTATAAGATTTGCCAAAAAGTTCTCAGAGAACGGATGCGAGAGTATTTGGCAGGAAAAAGGCATCTTCATTTGAGATCATATCCGCATCCTTACACTTCTCAATTAATATCTCATTTTCAATAAAATGTTAATAATTTATATATATGTATGTATAACTAATAAGGAAAAGGATTCTTTTGTCTCGCGTGGTTTCACGCAAAATTTTATAACATTAAGAATATTTGCATAAAGATAAAAATTAAATAATATTTGATGCAAATGAAAAGTAGTTTACGCTGAAACCACATTACTCTACGCTCGTCTGAAGGCTAACTGGATTACGTGTGCCACCAAACTGGCCGTCCTAACGATAAGCTTGTTATTTGGAGCTTCCCGATGGCCCACTGAGTGACCAGAGACAGCCTTATTCGCGGAACCGTGGAGAGCTAATGGCTCTAATTAGCAGCGTTTGATGTCTCTGTCGGGACTCACGCCGGTGGAAGTTCGAGTTGGCTCGTTGTAAAATAGAGGCGCTCCGAGTTTAAAATAAAAAATTAAAAAGTAATAAGTTTGTTTGCATTGAAAATGTGAAGTCACATTAACTCAGTTTACAATCATGTAATTTATGTTGTTTTCTGAAAATGTAATGTTTATGAAATAAAGGAAATTTTTTCAATGGTTTTTTTGACTGTAAATTTTAATTCAATAATCTTGTTTTTATATTTAATGTTATAATTATCCAAGGAAACATTAATGCTGAATATACAATGACAGAAATGTGATAAACGGAAAAGACATGAAAGTAGCATACAAAAACCAAGGAGTTCTATCAGTGTTTGTTCCACTTTAATGCACTTATTTACTTTTTGATCAGTGTTGGCCTTTCCTTAGAAGCGAATATGTTCTAAAGACACCTAAAAAGACACCACTCGTTCTTGCAGTTATTGCAGGAGAGTTGTGTTTCAGTGCTTGGTGTCCGAGCAGGTTCAGGTCTTCAAGCTGAACTTTTCATACTCCACAGCTAAAATTTAATACAAGTTTACAGAAACACATTTTTGATATGCGTGGCAGCAAATTTTGGGTCATTTCAAAGTGCCTGCGAGTTGCTTTAGGCGCTCTAACATTGAGCGTAACAGTAAATAATCGAACTGCGCTGTTGTGTTGGCGTGTAGTGGCGCAAGGGAAGGAAATGTACTTATTTGGAATGGCCACGTGAGCATCGACTCACAGTCGACGTATTAGACACGCGCGCGGGATGTCTGCCGAGCCCGGGGGCAATAATGCAACCCGCGTTCCTGACGAGGAGGGAATTCAATAGATTGGCGACACGGACTCTGTGTCGACGATTACACTGTTTCTGAAAACCAAGTGTGTGAACTGAGTGACTCCTAGCATACCAGTATTGATGGTTCCCTTACTTGTGTGCCGTTGTTTGCATAAACGCGCACTGTAAAACTATTTCTTCAAAATGATTGATAGATATTTCATGGATTCATGAGAGTTATATAATCCTTTACGTCCATCTCTTATACCTGTGGTAAAAATCCAAACAATCCCTTAAATTGTTTAATGTATAAAATGCGCTACATCTATTACAGTAAAATAGTTTTATAATTTATGGTTTACAATGCATTAAATACTGCTAGATTTGTACGATAATTTTTGTTTGTGGTGGTGATTAATACATAAATTATTGGTTGAATATAAATTATTACTTATACATGTACACTCCAATAATATTTTTTTCCTCTTTATTCAGGTAAGAAAGGAAACATTTCGTCGCAACACTGGAAACTCTGCTGGTCCCTGTAAGTAATCAACTGTTGTCTAATATAATTACAGTTTAATTAAGGCTAAGTTTTCTTTAATTGTTTCATTAGTTGGATCCATGCTTTGCAAGAACAGAAATTTAATATAACCTATATGTATAAAGTATATGGAGGAATGATACACAGAAAACATTTTCTTTACTTTAACAAAGCTTATTTGGAAACCAGTTGTCAAGAAATCGTTCGTAATACTGCGAGAAAAATATTATATCCTTGTTCAACACGTGGATATAGTTATTTTACATTCATGAAAAACGTTTTTTTTGAGATAATATTCAGTATATTTCACGAAAATTTTAATTGATGTTTAATTCAAACATAATTATTTTCAACGATGGAAAAGATACTTTATTTGGGTTTTAATATGGTCAGTAAACACACTGTAAAGCTATACAGGTTTTTTTTTTACAAATAACTTAACTATTGGAGGTACTGTGAAAGAACACATACCAAAAATATAACAGAGTATTAGGCCTACTGAAAACACTGTTTTTAAGTGAATTAGAGTTTGTTAATGTAAATGTAAAAATATATGTATTTATTTACTATTATTTCTGTTCAATTTACATAAAAGAAATATACAGTGTCTTAATTGTTTTTAATAGATAAAAAAAAACATTGTTTTCTTGATATTGAAATGGATTGTACAAGTTAAAGTTTCATATTTTTTACAGTTACAACAGAACGTTTAAATAAAGGTATCAAGTTTAGAATTCAGCTAAACTGTGCTGTTTTCTTCAAACGTGGATTCAACATTTATGATTCGTGTCGTGACTTATTTATGAAAATAAGAAAACTTCTCCCGGCGGAAGTAACTAAGTACCGGCAGGGAGCAAGAGCGTGCAGCGGACAGCAGGAGCAGGGAGCTGCTGTCTAGAGACCCAGCACCCCCTCCCCTCCCCGCTGTTCAACCCCTCACCAAGTGTCTGCGCGTGACAGGAGACCTGGGGAGGTTCGCAATTAGCTGCAGCTGCGGGACGACGGCGGCGCCTCGCGCCGTGGTCTTGGATCTCTGCTGAGCTCCTCCCAGGAGCCCGCCCAGACTGGAGGGGACAGCTCGGGACTTTGGGACTTGTCCCGCGGCTACTTCGTCCATGTGACGACAGATAGCGCTCACCGACTCTCGTAGTTAGTTTGCGAGCAGAATTGGTGGAACTATTCCATGTTATAATGCCACTTGAAACATTTCATATTACCTATAATATATTACACAGAAAAATAAAAAGTTTGACAAAATGTATATTCTGTAAAACCAGCTGCCGATTTTTTTTTTCCAATTATTTGAAAACCAATTATTATTTCCGAACTCATTTCTTTTTAAGTTAATACATTATTGCATTGGTATTTACTGTTTATCATAAACCCTGGCCGGAAATTTCTCGTTTATTCAAATAAAACCTTTATATTTATAAGGCACTTCTGTACTTTATTTATAACGTTACAAAGAAATATTTTAGCATCTATTTTCCGAAAAGTTGTTTTAACAATTGAAAAACAAAATATTTATTGTGTGGACAGTTACCATTTTTTTAGTTGAAACGGTATGAAAAATAAGTTAATTTTACACACATAGCTTCGTGCCACTTTTGTGCATCATAAACATGTTTACTGCAGTTACTTAGGCAAATAATCAATTAAGAGTCGGGTCAACCTTATTTCAACTGCAGGGTGTACATGCCCCTCTAAAACATTACACATTCCTCGATTGTAAGAAACAGCTGACAATTCTTTTTACTGTAGACAATAAAGAGAAAGTCTGACCGTGATACTTTAAAACATACAGACATGCAGAAGGTAAACCCAACATGAACCAGTGACTAACGTAAGATGAAACTAATTTAAAAATTATGTTAGACTGTGAACGCTGTTAGAGTGGAGTTTACATGGAATATGTTCTAAGTTATTGGATTTAATGAAGAAAAAAATCGTCCACAATATCACTAAATCAGACAATTTCAGTCACGATATTTCACAAATTCGTGAACAGCGGATTTGGAATCAAATTTAACTGACTAGAAACCGATAACACTGTTTCAAATTCACAAATTAAAGCTGCCAAACTGGCTGCATGAACGTGGACGAATGAATTTGGCCAATCAGGTTCCAGGAGTGAACTCGAAGGATATCAAGTCCTACCAGTGCGAGGCTTTTCATAGCGTGAGAGGGCCAACCGGAAGCAAGGCTGTTTTCATTGACAAGAATAACCAATCAGCGATCTGCATAAATTATCAGTGTGGCTTTTTTCTATGTGTGAAATAATTATAGGAGACTTAAGAAATTCGCTAGCTGGATCGCGCACCATTATACACCTCAATTGCGGTCTACCGCAATGGACCATAGGTGGAGGCAAATATTTTTTGCGAAAAATATTGTAGCATCGCCTGTGAGTAGTATATAAATTTCTCAACGGCGCGGCGCCAGGCATCCGCAGGAGGTGCCGGAGGTGCCAACTGCCATCTTGGCTCGTAAACAAAGTTCCCCCCCCCCCTCTGGGCCACGCCCCCTCTTTTAGATCGACGTATAACGAGCCGGCTCTGACATGTGAGTCTTCTCTATTGGTTACTTGTTGGCAAGGACATAATATATATGAGACACATTAACGCAGTTATTAAAGCTCCACGCCGCACGGTGCAAAGCACTCATGAAACGGAACACGACGCCGATGCCATCTGGTGCGCGTAATGTCGGGAGTCACGCAATCGCGTGTCTGAACGGGATCGTGCGAGCACCCACGTCACGGTGGCCATCTTGGATGACCTTGATCTTTGAACTTGACATTTACCCTTGCGGCCATCTGGGACCCGACATATTAGATCCACTATCTTGGATCCGCCATATTAGATCCATCATTTTATTTTCTCGAAATGTTCGCCATTATAATTCAGACATTTTGTTTTATAGAAATTTCCGCTATTTAGAATTATGACATCACCGTTTCAATTTACATTACGGCTGCCATCTTGTAAATCAGTAATTTTTATGTTATAAAATAGGGAAAGAATTTAAATTTATAGGAATATTCATAAATAAAATTATATCAACATAAAATTTTTAAAACGCACTTAAGTCCTCGGTTCAAACCCGGTGAGAACAAAAACAAAGAAAAAAGCAACAGATCCTTCCTCCACAGAAGCCGTCGGCAGACTGAACTCCCAATACTAATGCCAAGGACATATATCGCCAGCTAGTATGACGTCATGTCCACCAACTTGTTTGTTTAATTTTCATATACTAGAGTGCAGTAACCATTTAATATTACTGTGGTACTCGCAATCTTAAAAGTTGGATGCCATCTTGAAAACCCGTAAGTATTATCAAATTGTAATAGGAAAAAAATTAAACTTATAAAAAAATTAATTAATAAATTTTTAATAAAATTTTAATTAAAAACGCATTTACGTCTTTGGTTGAAACCCAGTGATGTCAAAAATAAAAAATAAAGATCACAACAGACCCTTCCATCATGAAAGCCACAGACAGTCTGACCTCCCACCACTAATGGCAAGGTACATCTATCGCCCGCTAGTATGACATCACATCCGCCATATTGTTTTCGTCTTCTGGAGACCACCATCTTGTTTACGGCTACTATAGTACACTACCATCATGTAAGTTTAATCTGTTTTACCTGCTAGAGTTATTACTGTGGCACCCACCATTTTGAAATTTGGATAACATCTGGGAAATTCGTAATAATTTAGCTATAAATTCGGGAAAAATTACAAAAACCATCAAATGAATTTGCAATTATTATACTGATTTATTCGATAAGTTCTTGTCCATGGTAAGATCCCTTGGTGATGTTTAAAAAATAATGTTATGTAAAAAATACGTATTTAATAAATTACATATGTTCAAAATCCTATAAGAGGCTTAAGTTACTCATACACCAGCCTCCTATAAGCCATTATCATCACCACCTTAAAGATTCGGATTTATGTAACTAGAAATTCAAGAAATATTCCAAAAGTCATTATATAAATATACAATTTAGTATACTGTTCATTCAATTTATTCCTGTCCTCTGGTTGATTCTTGGTCAATCAAAATATTATAATTTTACTTAAATATTAATATAAATGTTTTATAAAAGTGACAGGTAAGAAAAGGAACATTTTTTACAAATAATTTTTTTTAAATAGATCCTATACTACTACAGGATCACTTTCTAAAATTATCAATTCAATAAAAATTTAGTTTGGCATTAGCTTCAACTGTCTAATTCTTAATTCCAATCGGTTTACTGAAGACAAATACCAGTCAGAATACTCTGATTGGCCCATAGATGCAGTCAATCGGAAAATACTCCCCTTTTAAGAAGGAGTATTAAAAGGCAGGAGAACTTGTAATAACCTCAGTAGGTAACTGTTGCCTGTTTATGGCGACTACAACGTCAACCGTAACTTAGGTGATATCTTCACCTTCGACGCGGCTACAATCCAGAAGCCAAGCAACTCCAGACAATGGCCGCGGAAACCTGCGATCTTTTCTATACTTAGGGGAAAGTGGCCCAAAACGATTCCTGCGGGTAAAATGATCCCTCGCCGTTTTTATTATACTCGTGATACTATCTAGTGGCCGCAACCAGAACTAAGTGCAGAGATGCGTAACGAGTCATTTTGTTGATGTTTAGTGCCGGAACAAGCGTACATTTTTAATTTAAACGAAAAAAAAAAACGATTTTTGAAGTGCGTAATCTAAGGTAAGTGTTTTGAAAACATAATCACTAGTGTATGTGTGTATAAGAGAGAGGAAATTTCAATAGAGCACGAGTATACACAAATGTCAAACAACATTTTGTGGTGTCCATGTAATCTTCCAACATGGCTGTTTTCTTAGGACGTGATGTGATTGTGGATACCAACTTATGGGGAAAATGATCCCTCTGGTGGATCATTTTGCCCGCAGAGGGATCATTCTGCCCGTTTTTAATTTAGTGCTGCGAATTTGTTTATTTATCTATTGTAACTTGTTTGAACATGGAAAATAAATTTTAGTAACTTTATTTTATCTTCCTTTACTGAGATATTTGTCTAATAGCTTGAAAGCCTGGCTACGTGGCTTTCGTTGTAGACACCCAGAACTGTCTCTGAGATGTCCAGAGTCAACATCAGTGGCTCGTGCTCGAGCATTTAATCGGCCAGTTGTCAAAAAATTCTTTTCACTCCTCCGCAAGGTAAATGATAAGAAACAATTCCCACCACACAGAACTTTTAATGTGGATGAAACGTCACTGAGCACTGTCCCTGGTAGGAACTGCAAAATTTTTGCAAAGAAAGGGACAAAGCAGGTCGGGCGAGTGGTATCAGCAGAAAGGGGCAGTTCCACTACAACTGTTGTTTGTATGTCAGCGGGCGGCAACTTCATTCCTCCTATTTTAATTTTTAACAGGAAAAGGATGAAGCAAGAATTTCAAAATGGTGCACACCCCGGTAGCGTGTTTGCTTGCAATGATTCTGGGTGGATTAAGTTGGAAGTATTTTCACAGTCGTTTGAACATTTTCTTGCTCATTTCAAGCCCACAGAAGATGATCCTACTCTCCTAATCAATGATGGGCATCTCTCACTCGCCAAAAGCTTGGAGGTGATTGATGAGGCGAGGGAGAAATTTGTTACCATTTTGTGCCTACCTCCTCATTGTACGCACAAGCTGCAACTTTTGGATGTAGGTGTGATGTTCCCACTGAGCCACTACCATGATATGGCACTTGAAAAGTGGATGAACAACCATCCTGGGAGAGTGGTGATATTGCTTCAGATTGGTCAAATATTTGGTGAGTCGTATCTGAAAGCCTGCACTCCTCTTAATGCCATTAATGGATTCAGGAAAACTGGCATCGTCCCATACAACCCCGAAATTTTTACAGACATCGACTTCACAGCTGCAGAAACAACTGAACAAGCTGCACCTGATGAACTCGTTATGGGTGATAAACTTGATGCGCCTGATGAACCCGATGTGCCTGATGAATCCAATGTGTCTGATGAACCCAAAGATTTTGAAAACAAAGATTTTGAAAACAATCAAAACACAGAGCCAGAGGAGCAACAAGCAAACAATGACCTTTGTCTATTTAGTGCCGGCAAACAGCCAACTTCTTTAATAAATCCTACTTCATCTTGTCACACATCTCCAGCAGCTGGTTCATCCCCTCTCATCTACGTGCAGCTATTGATGTCAGGCCTCCTCACGAGCATTTCCAAAGATGTATCCCCTTCCAGCTCAAGATTTGTTGTAACATCTCAAGCAATCATACCTGTTCCAAAAATGTCAGTAAAACAGCGTTCTGTCAAAATGAGGAAAAGCCAAGGCACAAATGTGTTAACAGACAGTCCTTACCGGAACATGCTAGTTGAAGACCGGCGCCAAAAGCTAGAGCAGGCAGAGATAAAAGCTGCTAGGCAACAAAAGAAGCAGAATTCAGTTACAGCACAGAAAGAAGCCAATCAAAAAAAATTTGCTGCTGTTAAATCTATGCCTTATGTTGGTTGTAAGAGGAATATGCAATCTAAGCTGTCCGAAAGTGACAGTGATTCAGATGGTGAACAAACTATATGTATTTATTGTGGTGAACTATTTTCTAATTCATTGCCAGGGGAGGGATGGTTACAATGTGTGGCTTGTAGAATGTGGGCACATAATGAATGTGCTGTAGTCGAAGATGACTGTGGAACTTACACGTATGATTTGTGCAACGAAAAGCGAAACACTGCAACGAGGAATGTCCACAGGAAGCTCTAATACACACAAGTGTTGCCAGAACTTGCTTGTTTTTAAAATTATAACATTTAGGTATTTTGACTCAGTTTTTTTTACAAGAAATGCAACCCTTACTTGCAGTGTGTAATTTTTTTTTTATTCTATCACTGCTATATTGTTGTAAGAAAATGTTTTTAGTGTCTTGCCTTTAATAATAATTACATTTGTGTGACTAGAATGGCTAGTTTACATGCCACATTAAAAAACTATTTACCCATATGATTTACACAGGGGATAGTTTTGTACCATGGGTGGGGCAAAATTATCATTTTGCAGGTTTGTGTATTATACCTTGGCTCAATATTTCTATTTATTTTAAAAATCTGCTAATATTATATGTTGTACTACAGTAACAGAAGACTATGATCAAATAGTTACTTTAAGTCTAGAATGTCTGTTTGTAATTTTTTTTAGTGATTTTACCTTAGGGGGATCATTATGGGCCACTTTTCCCTTCTAACATTAAACAGTAATTAATCAGTTACACTTTTTTCTTGTCATAAATTAAATAAACACAAACTAAGTACAGCTACAATATGAATAGACTGAACTAACTACGCACAGATATCGTAATTCCAATGAAATAATTAATCCGCAAATATAGAGGTATTAAGGTTAACTATCTTTCCTCCTCATGTTAAAATACAGAAATAAATAAAAATAAAATTATGTTTACCTGTATGCGTACATTACATTCTAAACTATATATACAATCTCATCCAAGTACGTATATATTTTAAGATCATTTTTAGTCCAATAAGGATTTACAGGCTATGAAAAATAAAACTAGTAGATCCAAATAAAGTCATGAATTAATAGGATAATTTTATAAATATATTTATGCACTAATGTAATTCTAAATGTGAATTTTGTTACTTATAAACGTACACATTTATGTTTAAAAAGGTTTCAAAGAATGTTTGGGAAACATTTTATGAACCAGAAATGGCATATGGGTAGAGACACGGAAATTTCGCGGATTCATTTAGTCGCAAGCTAGAATGCAAACCTTCACACTCTCGCACTGTGTTCATAAATGTCACACAGTTATCTGGACACGCCCCTCTACGACCGTGAGCCAATGATGCCCAGCATGGAGAGAAGTAAACGAATCAGGTAGTGCCAAATAGCCAGGATAATAATGTTCTCGCTAAAAAATCAACCAATGGGAAAGTAAACATGAGTCGAGCACACCTATAACTTTGAATTCTATCCTGAGGCCAGAAGAATCCGCGAAATTTCCGGGTCTCTACATGTGGGTTAATAGTCATCAATACAAATTCAGCGCTTACGATTACCCACTTAAGTCGGGTAGTCGTTTGGAAATATATATTATATAATTTAACTAGCTGCAGTACCCGGCGTTGCCCGGGCTGAAAACAGGGTGAAGGGGACCTTTTTAGAAATCAAATGTAGTTAGTAATTGTATTCTTAATTTGAATGTCAAGTGTGCAAAATATTATATATCACTTTCAGATCCCGACAGATGTTGTTCTGCCAGTGTATAGTTATTTACCTGTATATATATCGAAAAATTGGTGGTCTGTATGTAATCTAGACTTTATAAAGCACTATATAAAAAAGCTAAAAAATAAGAGATTACTAATATCGAAATGATTCCATTATCTAGCTAATGCTCAGCATGCATTGCTATGCCTCATTCAGTTTTGTTTTGTAATATGTGTAAAGTAGTTACACATATACAAATCATCCATTCATATATCTAAATATATATCTATCTCTATTTACATCTAAATATATGTATGTATCTCTCTATCTATATTTATCTCTTTATATCTACATATATACCTTCCACTATCTCTATATTTTCTATAGGGTAATTGCGGGAGAGATGCCACACATTTTGAAAAAATCTCAAATTCTTAAAAATTATTTTTAATACATAAAAAAACTCATATAATGTCAGTGAAGTGTACTCACTGTGATAAAATATTAAAAGATAGTAACATAATTAAAAACCCCAATAAAACAATTACAATGAAAGTTATTTTTGGGCATCTCTCCCACAGGCTAAGGGAGAGATGCCACGGAAATCGGGATAGATGCCTCATTTGATGTTTTTTACTTTATTCATGTCCTGTCTCTTCACTTCTCTTCCGCAAGTGTTGCACATGGGCCCATACATCGTACATGACTCGTGGAGCCACTTGTGGCACACCTCGCACCGAATCCAGGCTGCCTTCTGGTGTATTAATTTTCCCAGCATTCTACACAATTGTTGGTACTCACATAATCTTCACTTGTAGCAAGTGTCTCGTTGATACCAAATTTGTAAACATCACTTGCTTCTTCGACTTTCGCATGTTTACTGTTCTTCTTTGGTACCTTCTTCTTACATTTATTGGTGTTGAGCTGTCTTTCTAGTTTATTTCGCTTCTTCTCTTTAGAATCTTTGCATTTATGAATGTGTTCTGGCGATGTCAAAACTGCTGAAGATTGTTTTCTTTTCTTGCTGAGAGAAACTGGAGCAGTTGGAATGGGACTAACCTCATGAAGATATTTCGTTGGTGTATGGAGAGATTCACTTTCAGGGGTTGAAGTTGTCGAAACAAATGTGGAAGATCCTGATGGGGTTGGATTTGAGGCTCGAAATGTTGATGGAATGGCAGCTGATAGTGCTGTAGAATGAGTTGTGGAAGCTGATGAAACAGGGCTGCTAGAAGTAAGTGGTTTGTTAATAGTTGTCAATGTGGAAACAGATGCATCAGATATTGCATAAGAGTGCTCTGGTACAATGTCGGGGTTAAGGGAATATATTCCTGTTGCTTTGAACCCCGCAACTGCATTACCAACTGATGCTGCCTTCTCCCAGGCTTTGCCAATGAGATATCCAGCATGATATCTAGTAATATTTCTGTCCTTATGATGTTGCATCCACACTTTGGCCTCGTTGTTGTAATAGACCTTAAGCGGACCAAAAAATTGAACGATCCAGTGGCTGGAGAGCCTGTGTTGTGTGACTAGGAAAACATACTATGATCACATCATTCCTTTCAGCCAGACTCATCATGTCGAATGTGTTGTAATGTGATGCATGGCCATCCAAAATAAAAACAGTCTTCCCAGGAGGTTTCCGGGGTAGGAAATGCTCCTCAAACCATTTGAAAAACAATTCTGTGGTTATGAACGACGACTTTGGGTTCATGTAAACATCTGATCCATGAGGTAGTCCATATACGTATTATTTTTTCTTATTCACTCCTTTGATCAAAATAACTGGTGGTAGAAATACTTCTTCTGCATTGCAACATGCAATTACAGTTATGTTTTCGCCTCTCTCACGAGGAGTTCAAAATGTGGACATCCTTGGCACCTTTCATTGTCAAAACCTTCCCTGGTTTGTTTGTCAACTGGATACCACTTTCATTAATGTTGAAAATATTTTGAGGCTAATCCATCAAATTTTGACTAACCATGACTTATTTTAGCGCATTATAAAACCCATCTGCTTCTGGACGAGACATGCCTTGGGCCCTGGTTACCAACAGTCCCTCAGCTTGACGCACAGATATTTTAGAATTCCTCTCCAAGAATGAAGATAGCCAGGCATAACCTGCCATTTTTGTGACATGGGAGAATTTGTTCTAAGGTAATCTGGTAAATTAATTTACTATGTAGAGAAATTATTAATTTTTTCCATAGAATATTAAGTCATATAAAAAATGTGGCATCCCTCCCTAGGCGTGATTTTATATAGCCGATGTGGCATCTCTCCCCAAGACAAGCTGTGGCATCTCTCCCAAAATCTAAGGAAATACGCCATACTACACCAAAGTATGTTAACAGTGATGATATATCAAAATATACGACCATAGTATGTTCCAACAACGGAACAAACACATACAACTATAATATTGAGATATATTTTAACTTTTGTTTAATAAATGCAAATTAACGAACAGATAATAAAATATTTCAAAGCTAGAAACAATACTTACGAGTGAATAAACGCCATCGCAGTTCTTACTCGTTCACAGAAGCGCTTCTGACTGCGAGAGGATTACTGTGCCATCTGTCGGGATACTATGGAAGCAATGAACGCACCATCTAGTCATTGAACTGAAAACTACGCTGAGTGTGGCATCACTCCCGCTGTGGCGTCCATCCCGCATTTACCCTATATAAATCTCTATGTAGCACTATACATCTATATATCTCTTTATCTAACCCATTTCATTCTCTATACCTCACTCCATCTCAACTTATCTCCCTGTCTCTCTCAATATCACTCTGTATATATATCACTCTATCTCTGTCTCTCTTTTATATTAAAATAAATTGTCTAATGCGTGCGCTCTTAGACAACAAATACAGACGAAGTGCTGCTATATAATATGAAATAAACACAATTTTTTGAAACGATTCGTGCTCCAACTATTGAAACATAGTTATACTGTCTCAGAAACCTTCACGGGTATCCGCATAACAACTAACCAAAATTTAATCGCAATCGGATAAATGGTATAGGAACGCATACGGCACAAACAAACGAAAATTAAAGACATGACAAACGCATCGAACGAAGGTGCGTTTAAAATTCAAGGCAACTCTATCTATTGACAAAGTTAAGAATCAAACTGTTATTAGCACCTTTATTTTGCTAGCCGCTGCAAGCTCCACTAAGCGGGCTGGTCTCACCAAGGAGAAAAATATGAACTTGCAAGACCTTACTATGTGTATGATCGTGTGGCCGACATAGAGAAATGACACTCACTCACTATTTGTATGTCTATGACACGGTCTAAGAAGGGGAGGTCTGGACACTCGCCAGATAAAAGTGACAACTTACTGTCTCCATAGTTCGTTCGACGTCCGCTTTTCAACTCTAGCGCTAGGTGTCTTGCGGTGGAAGTATATCACTTGGCGTTATTATGAATTGTTCAATTCTCGTGAAAAACAAACAAGAGGTAAATAATATACGATACAACGCTAGTTTAAAATCATCGCCGGAGAACGCAAGATAACGTGATAATCGGGCATAGGGCCACGTTTCCGCAACCTTATATGTTAATATCTATAAAAATTAAAATATACACTCGTTTAAAAAGATAATTATATGCAAATTATTGGAAATATCGCAATGCTGTTTTGCAGAATGATCAAGAATCATGTAAGGAAGTAAAAATAAGTTGTTTTTTTAACTTTTTTTACATTGCATTACAATATCCAAATAAAAAAATATATACGTTTTTTAAGCTGTCGAAAACAAACAAAACGTACATACACAGCAAGCAAAAATAATGGCGAAGACCGCATGAATGCACAGGTATTGTAATGTAAATTACAAATGGCGATTACTCCTAAACGAGTTGGATTTTCGTATCTCCGCCTTTTGAAATAACAAAGGGAAGTTTAGAGCACTGAATAAAAGTATTTTGGGATTTTTATTATTTTTTTAAGTAAGAGACCGCACTCGTTTTGCAAATTTTGTATTTAAGTAAATAATGCTGTATTGTCAAACTACTTACAAACAGGTATTATCAGGGTTGTGCTGGTCATTAATATAATTCGACATCATACATACCATTTTTAAAAAAAATTCGGGCCTATACAAAAATAAGTAATCTTTAGACTACATTCATACAAATAATAAAATTGAACTTACTATTCAAATTACGTTTCCGAACTGATCTTTGTGTTCCTTTTTTGTGAAAATCGTCTTCCACAAAATGTTTTTCGCATACATAACGGGATCTTTTAAGGAAAAACTTGTCTCGTGAAATTACTTTCTGCCACAATTGCCTAACATTGTCATCATTGGGAACTCAGAATATCGCAACTTTCTTGTCCGACTTTGCCTGATAATTTGATTTGCACCCACAACAAAATGGTTGCAACACAATGGTTAGGCATTTTCACAATTATTACAATGATATACGCTTATTCTCTTTACTCACAATCAATGCTCCCGGCTTCCCGCCAATGCCAATTTGGAAACAATACTATGTAACCTAATTTACCTAATTTATGAAATAATTCCCAAACACAAAAGAAAACACATCCAATTTAATTTTGTATCGATATCTGAAGATTAATGCATTTTTAACATTTAAATGAAAATTTAAATTATTATGTTGAGTTGTCCATAACAACAAAGCTTAAAATACCACCGCAGAACAAGCGGCGCTACAGGTCAGCTGGTGGCGCGGAGCGGAACTACAGAGACATTAGGTGTGCCACTTTTGCATGCTGGCCTGGTTGGGGAGTGTCCAGTCCTCCCCTTCTTAGACCGTGGTCTATGACCTATGATTTTTTCTGTTATAAAATGAAATTTTCACTTATTCACCCCCTTAAGGATGGAATTTCATATTAATATGTAGCCTATGTGTTATTCTGATGTATAAGCTATATTACTGTAAAGTTTGATTAAAATCCATTCAGTAGTTTTTACGTGAAAGAGTAACAAACATCCATACTTACAAACGATCGCGTTTATAATATTAGTAGGATAAATAAAACACATTTAATTTTTATAGAAAGTAGTTATACTCGACGATATTTCAACCTACGTAATACCACATTCCTAAAAATTAATTACTTGTCGTTTTAAACTTTCTCAACAGAAATATCACGTGTCGAAGTCAAATGTGCGCAGTTACCACAAATTCCCTATATTTTTCTAGGTAAAATGCAAAGTGAAAATTGTATAAGTCATTCAGTTATTATAGTTTTCAATCAAACATAACCCACAAAATTCTATCTGAAATGTTGACGTATTCATACCAGGAAGATTGCGAGAAGAACACAGTTTTTTTACTTCCATGCCGTATAGATCCCTTCTATGTCGGGCAGATTTGGTGATGTCACTTCCGGGACAAGTACACTCAGGATGTATGTACTTAAGACTCGAGGTCTCGTGCCGTGTTGAATTTTCTGTTTTTGACGTGACAACGTCTAATAAATCGATGAACGCCGGCTGCACGCACTAAAAAGTGTCCCACTACGGATGTCCCACGGGACGTATTTTCGGTTTCCTGCAAGAATTTCCGATGTTTTGCGTTTTGGTATTAACGCCAATTCAAACGCTAAATCAGAAGTTTCCATTGAAATCAAGCATATTGTTACTGACCTAACCTAACCTTACCCTTGGAATTTTTTTAATTTCAATTTTTGAGAGAAATCCGAAGTTGCACGAACGTAGTAGGGAACCGAAACTACGTGAGTTGTAGGCTTCCCGATGTCCCACTACGGATGTTTCCTGTTTGCTCATTAAACGCATGCGTGGCATCTCTCTTCCACTCGATTGGAACAACCATCGATTTGACTATTTAATCACATTTTCGTCGTTTGAATTATTAATATTATGTTATTTAACGATCGTCCACCGATTTTCAGCACAATCGGTACGGTTATTTAAAGTAATGTTGAATATTCAAATACGTTTTGAACAAACAATGGTGTTTTACAGTTACACATAAAAATTCAAATTACACCTGGGATTTTTGCACAATGTTTTAAAAAGTATTGTAACACATTATAAATAAGTTTGGTGTATTTGAGATGCGTATTTGTTATAAAATCGTGTTATAAAAACGAAATAATATTATTCCCTTACCGTGAACAAAATATTTATAGTATAAATATATGTATACAACATCTGAAACTGTTATTTTTGAAATGTGGCGTCGTGGCCGTGCGGTCAACATCGCTAACTTTCAATCCGAAGATTATCGGTTCGAATCCCGGCAGCTACGAAATTTTTTTTGTACTTGTAAAAATAAATACGGCGCACGCAACATTTCAAAAGTAATACATATATTTGAATTAATGAATGCAAATAAAAGTAAATTTATTAATTAAATTGTACATTTCACTTCACTCCTTTGTATCCATACCAAATAGTGATAATTCAATAAAAATTATTCAATTTTATTCATAAAAGTATGCAAAGGTAGATTTTATCATACAAAAGATGGAAAAATTGAAAAAAAATGTCTTCCTCAAAGAAAATAATATTTTTAATGCCTAAATAGTATGGTTGCAAAAACCTATTACGGCTCAGTCTCAGGCCGAATATATTTCCTTTTCTTCTGGATCAATCATTTCATCAATGTTTTGTCATGACGTTGTCACGTTAAACTATCGTCCGTAAACCGACTTTACACACAACCAAATTTTTTTATCATTACTTATTTTTAAGGCTATTTCAAAATTACTTACCGGATATATCAATCATCATTACATTGAGTCTATATCTGTTGAAAAAAAAAAAGTGTATTTGTGGTAGATCTACTAATTCGAGGGAGGTGTCGATTTAAAATTTTATAAATAACCCTTGGAAAAAGTAATTAACAAATGAAAAAAAATCGACATGGCGTGGGAGACCGTTCCTTAAGGTACATTCGGACGCGGCATCAGTGCGCCAACCTGTGCACGGTTACAACAGGTGTCGCGCTCGGGTTGGGAGTTGGCATTACCAATCGTCTGACAGCAGTCTCGTCCCACCATTGTCGCGACACTGCTCTCTCCCCCTCCCCTCCCAAACGCCAACCCACTGGAGCTCTAAATTAGCCGAACGAGGTCCGACATCGCCCGTTGCCGTCGCCTCGGCGGTCCATTTCAGGAGATTGTTCCTTCCATTCCATCCACTTTCCTTCCCCTCCCTCTCTCGCGACCCTGCTCAACTCCTACACCTCGCCAACCAAGCATTCTGTTCTGGATCCCGCGGGCCTTTGACAGCGGTTCTACTCGTGTGGGCGCTTCTCAGCAGACAAGTCCTGCTTCAGTTCGCCGTTCACTGTTAAAAACTGTGGCCATCTGGCCACTATTTACTTGGTCAAGATACTAATAATTTTTGAAGTTATACATTTTTAGGCACCTTACGAAAAATTTGATGAGAATTAATTTTTTCGATGCGCGCGCACCACGCAACGAAATTTTCATAGAAAGAAAAAAAGGCTACATAAAACAATTATAATTGTGCTTTTAAAACTTATACTTTAGTAATTGCTAGAGAATACTGGTACATATAATAAAATCATTTATTTATTGTTAATATTAGTGATATAAATTGTGTTTATAAACTCACTGAAGTGATTTTTCAAGTATATTTATACAAGTGAGGTTATATTCCTGTATGTATAATTTGTTTGCATTTTAAATTATAACATTGTTATTCAATAAATAATTAATAAGTTAGAATTAAATTGGTTCCTACTTTATGATTTTAATTATATTAATTAGAATTCATATATATTATTTTACTTAATAAAATAATTAATTTTATTCACATGTTTATGTTATTATTGAGTACTGGGTATTTTGTTTTTTAATTGGACTAAATTTTAACTATATTAATAGTTTTTATAATATTAGTACAGTAATTTTTTTATTTCTATTAATCATTTGCATGCATAAAAGTTAGTTTTTTTTAATTACGCTATGTAAGTATAACTTCTAACGCGCAAACATAATAACACACAAAAACATTTTTTTTTTATTTAATATTAACAAACAGAACACAAGAAAAATAAACTCACAGGACTTTTCAATAGCAACCGTAAAGTAAATATATATATATATATATTAATTATTAAATATTTAACGTAGGCCTACGTTAATATTTAACCTTTCTTTATGATAATTGGTTAATTTAACATATTTTACTACCGAATATATATATTTTTAAGTGTTCTAGTATCAGTTTAGAATAGTTTAGTTTTCGTGTATTCAACGTTGGGACATGGGACGACCGGATGACTGTGACTTCACGCGAAGTCAGCGCGAGCTGTGTGCGGCGGCAAGTCGAGTCTACACGAGCAGCTGACGGCAAGCGGACGTTTCAACGCAAGCCGCTCGGCATAGGGAGGGAGCTACGACGATGGAGCCTGTAACCAACTTCGGGACGCTTGGTATGGCGATTTACGTCTTGGGTGTACTGGCTAGTACGCGTCCGTCGTTACCTGTTCAGTCAAAGTAATATCCGAGCGTTCAAACTTATGGATCCCTTCGGCGAATTTCAGTGAATTTTCCGCAAGCATATAATGTTGTGCTACACAATTACTCTTTTTTAAAGACAACACGCAAATATTTGAATTGTGTAAGTAATCCACTAATATTACGTCTGCGGAACGTAAACAACCTTACATGAGTAATACTTTCACTGTTGGTGTCGCACACAGTTTTATAGAATACTATTATGTGCTGGCTATAACTGTGAGACTGATAGTAATTTTTATAACTGTGCAGGTTTACGTTTTGGGTTACCTTACGTTCCGCAAATTATAAGTAAGGAGAACAAACACATCGATTGGTTACGTTGGAACTGCTAACGAAGAGAGTGAAGCTTACATTGCCTCACTACGAGGTCGACCCATTTGGACTCTTGCGTCAAGACGTGCTCGTGCGCACGTTAAGAACTTGGTATGAAAATTTGTGATCGAAACAGCTGCTATCAAGACTACAATCATTTTAGGAATTCCTTTGCTATAAATTGTTTAAAGGTCGCCCCCAATTGACATGTAAATGATATTTAAAAGATGTTTGAGGAAGTTTAATAAGCCGTATAGCGTACAATAATGGCTATAGTTTATGAAGTCTTCTTTTTTAAAATATATTAAATTTCATTCAATTCATTTGGAATAATTTTAAATATATTTTTGTCAGTGTATTTTAAGTAATTCAATACTTGTAGTCTTTACCTTTGATATTTTATGTATCCAGATGCGGTGCACATAATTTGGAAGCATGTTCAATATATTATGTTGCTTTGTAATCATTTGCAGGAGAATATAAATCATGTTTAAAATCAACCAGATTTTTAGTATTTTGATAGCGCCTGCTTTTGATTTGCTTAAATTTATTTGTGTTATTTGTTTAAGATTTTGACTTTTGATATATATTTGTTTTAGCCCGGCACTGCAGCTTTGGGCGATTTTGCTTTTGGCCCTTGGTGTTCAGGAAGAGAAATTAAATTATAAATATCGGGCATTTTCAGTGATGAATTGGCCGTCCAAAGATAGTCGGGGAGGTGGCCTTCCGTTACCTTTGCAGGTACGAAAGGCTAAAACTTGCGCCAATCTGCTGGCGTTACGTTTTGATGGTTTGCCTTAAATTTGATATTCTTAAGTATGGCTGTCACCTGGCAAGTGCAAATATTAATTTATCTCAAACAAACAAAGTATTAATTTTCTTTTCGGATTACATAATCTTTGTAGAAACTTTGCTTTATTCCGACTTTTGAGTTCTATGTTTAGTTGTTAACACGTGAAAATTGCAAGTAAAAAAAGGGGTTTTTGCTGTTGACTTCACACTTTGTTGAAGGTTTGGTAAATGCTTCGAAATAATTATTGTAAGCTTATGTTAAAATTAAGAAAACTTCAGTACATTTAAGATCAAATGATATCACTCAAGACCAAGACGTCCCTCTATAATTAGCAATCAACACTATTCATAATTTTTAAATGAATGTTCTATATTTTTCTAGACTTAAAAAATCCGCATTTTACTTTGGCACCGCTTTAAACTTAACTGAACGTTATAGAATAATTAATTTATATGTATTTTATTAAACGGCTACTGCAACTTTTCACCAAAGCATTGGGAACATTTGATCGGGCATGTGTTTTGGCTGTGTGGTTCTTTTTGTGATCTTGTCTTTTAGGCCGTGTAAAACAATACTCTATCTAAATAAAAATATTTTTTATATTGCTTGTATCGGAGAAATAGCCGAAATTTCCCAGGTCCCTATCCATAAGAGGCCATTAAACTGTTACAGAATGATCTCGTATATTTAGTAAATATACTTACTTTGAATAGTGGTTGTACTCCCCCTTATGCGGGAATTATCCTGAAAATATTACGTTTAATTTTGGGTTTTTGAAACTTTCCAAAGCATTAATAAAATTTATGTTTTATAACGTTTGTTAAAACACTGTTTCTCTTACATTAAAAATATGTTACCGTATATCACAATGGTATGTATTTAATTTTTTTTAGTATTTGGTCTTATTATAAAATGGATATAATTTTTTTGACGTGACAACTTCTAATAAATCGATGAACGCTGGCTGCACGCACGAAAAATTGTCCCACTACGGATGTCCCACTATGGATGTGTCCTGTTTACGCATGCGTGGCATCTCTGGTATGTTGCGGACGGTACAGAGAACTCGGCCGGCACGTGGCGGCGTATAGCTCAGGTTTCATCCATTGAGGTAATAGTCTATGGAGTGGAAGCGTGGAAGCAAACATGAAGTAACCGAGCAGACGATGTTGAAAGACAGGGATAGAGCTAGAGGGGGCAAATACGCGAATGCTTACATTGTTTTTAATGGCACCGTTTTAATTTTTCGCTGAATATACGTGATGGTGAAAGCTTGTGGAGCTTTTGGTTGCACAAATAGATTCGGCAGTTGTGGTGGATTAAGTTTCCACAGGTAAGAAACTTATTTTCTTTTTGTAAATGTATAAAGTCCGTTCATACAGCGAGAGATAAACTTGGCTTTTCAATTTTCCTAACCTAATTTTAAGTGCTGGTGGACGATGTAAATAGTATTGTAAATATTAAATGTATGTGTAAGATATTATATTCATGAACATGTAAATTTAATGTGCTTTGAACGGCCGTTACTTCAAATATGGCGAGTAAACGGAGCACACACGTACGATGCATGGCAGATGCACCTAAACTTAATATTTTACATAAATTTTATTCTGTTGACTACAAGCTTGTCATTGTTTTGTCTACCAATTGATAATGTAGTAAAAGTTCCATAATCACGTATCCAAGTCAATATCTCGGAAACCAGTAGAAATTTAGAAACGCCGTTTTCAAGGTAAGTAGAGGAACGTCATTAGTGTTTTAAAAATGTATTATCAGAATTGTATTATTTTATTTACGGAAAAACCGCGACACAAGAATTTTACCCTTTGTTTATTGTCACTTGTCAAGTGTTTATATATAATTAAATAGGTAACTTATATTGTGAAATATAACTTTGCTGATGAGTCCTATACTACTTGTACCATATTTATGTAAAAGTGTAGTCTCCTGGAAAACTAAGAATTGAATTGAATTCAGTGGCTTCATAAATTAAACATTTGGACTAGGTTAGTTGATTAGCAAAAAAATGTGCGCATGAACAATGTTAATTATGCATAAAATCATGTTGGCCTACCGTAGGCACTTTCAACTGTTGATTTAAATTAAATTTTTAGTACTATAAAAACAGCATGTTTTTTTTTTTATTCACAGTGCACGAATCTTGACAAGTATCTACAGTTACACACACTGTGACTTACTCTACACTTTCGCAACCTTTGTAAATTTTCTCATTAACTGTTTTTAAAAAATGTTTTATTCGACTACAGTTTGCAGCATAGCATTTCGTGGAATCCAAAAACTCGTTTGAATTGAACATTCGTTAGTTGTAATTTAAAGTATAGTGTCGATTTCATAACACTTCGCATCAGTCGTCGCAGTACATCAATAATAATATTCACAGTAAAAAACAATATCAAGACAATGTTAACAACCAAGTTGCTCATTGTATTAAACAAACATGCAGAATCATAAATACTTGAATATGGTAATGGCAGTTCGTACACTCTTAGTCTGTAATTAAATCGTTCCTAATTAAGCACTTATAATACCGTTTGAATGTGAAAGCTATGATAGCCCTCCTGCATGGTTCTTTATTACTAATAATATAAAAAATATAGTTTCATATTTAAATTTTTTGCACTCACATTTCCTAAAGCGTCATACAAATTACATTGCTGTCTGCTATTCTTTTGCCACCCGCGATATGGTGGTACATGTAAACAATCGTCGTGCGCATGCGCAGTCCGAAGATTTTATTTCGGGTACAGGCTTCTTTGATTACCCTTGAAAAGCACGCCTGCTTCCACTCCATAGACTATTACCTCCATGGTTTCACCCCGCCATGCTGCAGGATATGCGGGTCGTGCCGGTTGGAACACGCCTGCGCATGTCGCCACACACAGCTTGGGGCAGACGACAACATAGCTGGATTAGAGGTTATTGTTGTGCACCGCGCCACGGGTGTATATTCGCAAGGAAATGGCGTTCTTACAAGTACGTATTATTTTAATTACTAGTGTAATTCAGTATATTTAAACAGTGTTCTATGAGTATTGTTTTAGCTGTGTAACTAAATATTTATTCCTGGTATGATACTTTTCACGCTTTAGTTTGACATTGGTAATTATTTGTCATGAGTTATTATTTGATCAACTAAATCACACACCGTATTATAGTTATGAGACCACGAGCGTGTAAATATTTCGAGTCCAACAGAGAATATGATAGTTAAAAGAAATTCAAACAAACATCGTGCGTGGAATATTATTATTTTATAACATCTGAAACATTCGTTTCCAATATGGCCTCGTGGCTGTTCGGTTAGCAACGCTGCCCCGAACCAGCTCTTGTGCATTATTGTGATTTACGAGTTTTGTGACATTTTTCGCTATTTATGCTGGTGCCACTGGATTCCTCATAATTTTCTGCATGTGTGAAGTTGTTTGTGTGAGTTTTTCTTCGCTATTTCGGCTAATATCTTCATTTGCAGATGTTCGTTATTTTGTAAACATTGTCTTCTTTGTATGTTCAACCATGGTGCTAAGATAGGGTGGATTGCACATGCCTACAGTTTTCCTCTTTTGAGATCGATTTTATGGTATGCTCTGCTCCCTTTACTTAGGGGCTTCCATCTTGTGTTAATTATTATTTTGCTGGCTGCTTATGTATTTATGTGTGTGTCTGTTGCTGTTTTTGCAATTTGCTGTGTGTCTTTTGGGTTTTGGTTGTGCTTTTCGTTTTTCTGCATGATTTTAGTGTTAATTTTGTTGGTTGTTTTGTTTCTTTGATTGACTTTTTGCTTTTTACTTCTCCACTTTTGTTGTCTTCTTCCACTTGCTTTGTGATTTCTTATGGCTGATTCTGATCATTCTTTGGAGCATTCTGGTGATCTTACACCCCCCTACACCCCTGTGTCGATGCATCGGGCTGGTGAGGGGCGCTTACCTCCTAATCCTGCTCGTCTCTCTCGTAGGCGTAGTGTTAGGTCGCGCTCTGCATACCGGCGGGCCGCTAGCATGCCGCAGTATTCTGGCTCGTCGGCTCCCTGCAGCCCAGAGGGCAATGTCGCTTCTGGCGCTCATGTAGACTGGAGCGGTGTCATTCCGTCCACCAGCAGTCAGCAGGCCACCTTGACTTCCACGACGATGACGACTGTTTCCTGCTCCAGTCCTCTCTCCTCTGCGGTTGTTCAGCAGCCGTCGGCTGCCGGCGTGGCTGATTCTGCTGTTCCTGCGGGCCAATTCTCACGGCATTCGTCATCTTCTGCGCTCGATGTGGCGATGGCACCTCCCTCTTCCCTGGAACATGGTTTGCCATCTCCTGGTCTTACCCCGGTGCCACTCGGTGTCGCGCCCCCAGCTGCTGTTGTGTCAGGTGGGCACCCCCATCCGCCTGGGCCCACTTCTGGGCTGTCTAGTGCGTGGGACACCACTGTTGATCTGTTTCCTGCTGTTTCTTCGCCCCAGGCCACCCCTCTCCTGTGGTAACTTCTGCTCCTGGTGGGCTGTGGACTGGTCTGCCTCTCAGGGCCTCTGCTCCTCTGTCCGGCTCTGGTGGTTTTGTGTTTGGGCCACCTTCTTCCTGCCCTGTTTCTGTGTCTGCCGCTTCTGGGCCTGGTGTTGTTCCCTGCCACCTGCCCCCCTTCTGTTTCGGTGCTGCTAGTACTTGTGGTTCTTCTGCTGCTGTGAGGGCCCAGGCTGGCCCATTGGATGTTCCTGCGGGTCGTCTGGGGAAGCGTACTTTTGGCATGGGCGGCCTTGGTGCTTGGGCTGAAGATCACGACGAGTGGACTGATGGTCCGCCTCCTGCGCTGCCTCTCTCCTCGCGGAGCGGCGATGATTCTATGCCGCCGCCGGCGTGGTGCGCGGGACCCGTTTCCCGCCCTGCTCCGGCCTGTTGCTGGCCCGTCTCGGCCAGATACTAGCCATCCTGCTCCCGCGGCTGGCCCAGCCAGCACCTTGTGCTGTCAGCTGTCCTCTGCTGCTCGGTCGTCGGTGCCCATGTCTGCCGCCGATTCTGCCGCTGCATCACTTCCATCCAGACCAAAGAAGCCCCCTCTCATTGTTTGACTTGGGGGACTGACACCATCGGCTATTCGTGATCTGTCTGCCCTTCGCAAGGAGTTTTCCTCTGAGTTCGTGGCGAAGCACTACTCTACCTCCTCAATGTACCAGATGACCAATCGTGGGGACCATCTGAAGATGTTGGAGCTGCTGCGCGCGAAAGGGGTGCACTACCACTCTTGGACATGCCCTGAAGACCGTAATGTGCGGGTGGTTCTGCGCAATCTCCATATCGACACCCCGGTGGAGGATATTTCGGAGAGTCTTACGGCGGCCCGCATCCGCCACTCCCGGGTGCTGCGCATGGGGTCTGGCGGGCGCTCCCCCGAGCCATACCCGCTGTTTTTGGTCATCCTCGATGGTGTCGACCAGCTCCACCAGGTGCTTAAGCTGAATCGGCTTGTCGGCTTGTGGGTTGTCAAGTAGAGTTGTACAGGGGCAACCGTCGGGCCCTTCAATGCTTTCGTAGCCAAGGCATTGGGCATACCTCCCACAATTTTTTCGAAGATCTGGTCTGTGTGCGCTGTGGTGAGGGGCATGCGTCAGTTGATTTTCCTCGCCCTCCCTCCGAGAAGCCCACCTGCTGCTTCTGCAAGGGGGACCATACAGCTAACTATTCGGGCTGCCCAGAGAGGGAGAAGTTGATCCATGCCAAGGAGTTACGTCGAAAAGAGCGGGTGGATAAGTTGCAGGCCCAGCATGCTGCCCAGCCGCGTCCTGCGGTGGATTCGGCTTGGCGTCAGCCCGGTCGGTCTTTCTCCTCTGCGGTTTCTGGTCGTTCTGCTGCCGCGCATCCGTCGTCCTCCTGTGATGCTGCTCCTTCCAATTTTGGTCCAACTTTGGACTCCCTTCGGGACTTTGTTGGCATGCTCCGCCGTCTCGACTTCTGTTCTTGGCTGTCGCATTTTTGGCAGGCCTTTGGCAGTCTTCGCAGTGCTGGCAACATGGTTGACAAGTGTGAGGCTCTCCTTTCGGGTCTAGGTGTCGTCCTTGAGGCGCTGGATGCTTTCTCGGTGGCGTTTTTTGCTGCTTCTTCAGCGACTGATGAGTGACACGCTTCTTCTTTGGAATTGCCGTTCCCTGGCTCCTCGCCTGCCCGATTTCCTGGCGTTGCTGGACAGGTTTCGCCCGCTGCTGGTATGCCTGTCGGAAAAAGGGGCTCAGGCCTCATTCCCGTTTCACGTTCCTGGTTATGTCGTGCATCGTTCTGAACACATCGATGTTCCGCATGGTGGAGTGGCTCTTCTGGTTCAGGATGGTGTGCGCCATTATCGTCGCAATCTCCCGCCGGGCCTGGCCCTTGAGGCTCTGGCGGTTGGGGTCACTGGTTTTCACCGCCCTTTCATGCTTTTGTCTGTTTACTTGCCGCCCCACCGTGCATTTCCTTCTGGCGTTCTCAACTTGCTGTCCCGACTTGATTCTCTCCTCATCATGGCGGGGGATTTTAATTGCAAACATGTGGCTTGGGGCTGCGCCATCACGGACTTCCGGGGCCTGGGCCTGTCTCGGTTTGCTGCTGCCCGTGATTTCCGCATCTTTGCGCCCAGCACTCCTACGTGTGTCCCTGCGTGTGCGCACCAGCGTGCATCAGTTTTGGATCTGGTGGTGACTACTCCTGGCTTTGCTGTTTCCCACATTTGGTCATACGTGGGGTTCGATTCGGACCACTTACCAATGATTAGCAGCATTCAGGTCGGACCCGCGGGCGGCCCTGCGGAATCTCGGTGGGACTTTGGCAGGGCGGATTGGCGGCGCTATCGGCAGGAACTGGACTCTCGGCTCGATCTTACTGCCGTGCCTCGGACCGTGCTATCGCTGGAGGCAGCTGTGCAAGATTTCACCTTTGCCATTCTTGGGGCTGCTGCTGCTGCCATTCCTCGTTGCCGGCATGCACACCTGGGCACCCCCTTCCCGGCGGACAACAAACACCTGATCCGTCTGCATGACCAGTCTCGTTCTCGGTGGCAGCGTTCTCGTCTGCAGGGGGATTTGAACCTATTCCACTCTTACCGCCGTCGCGCCCAATGGGCGATCTCTGTGTGGCGAGCGAATCTTCAACTGCAGAAGCTTCAGGGGCTCTTCATGTCCACTGGTACAGTCTGGAAATTTGTACGCCGCATGCGCGCTACTCTACGTGATTTCCCCTGCTGTCCTCGCCTGGGGGCGTGCTGGAGGATCCGGCGGCCAAGGCGTCTGGGCTGTCCGAATTGTTTTGTGCTACGTTTCGTCCGGTGGAAGCACCTCCTGGGGCACCTGGTGCCGATTTGCGCTCACTTCGCTTCCAGCCAGCGACTGCGCCCGAGTTTCCCAAGGGGATGCTTGCCATTCCGTGGGAGGTGTCCCGAGTTCTGGGGCGCCTGAAGTGCGGCAAAGATGTCGGTGCTGACCTGTTGCCTGCTCGGTTGCTTAGGTCTCTCGTCCGCAAGAGGGTTGTTAACTTACGCAGATTGTGAACTGAATCTTTCTGGTCATGTCCTTTCCTCAGTTGTGGAAGTTGGTGGTTGTTGTTCCTGTGCTCAAGCGCGATGCTCCTCCTACGCAGCTGACGTCTTACAGGCCGATATCCTTGCTGTCGGTTTTGTCGAAGGTTGCTGAGCGCGTCTTGCTGTCCCCACTGATGTTGTACACCGACCAGCTAAATGTATTGCCGGACACGCAATTCGGCTTCCGCCTGCGTCATTCTGCCCTACATGCTGTTTTCTTTTGTTGGTGACTCTGTCACCGCCGGGTGTTGTGCACGTCGTCATTCTGCTTTGGTTTTGTTGGATTTTCCCGCGCTTTCGATTCCATCCATCATGATGCTCTGCTCTGCAAGCTCCGCCATTTTCAGTTCCCTGAGCATTTCATTTCCATTTTCCATAGCTTTCTCTCCCATAGAGTTTTCCAGGTGCGTGTATGTGGCGTCCTGTCTCCGCCTTTGCCGGTAGCAGCGGGGGTACCTCAGGTTTCGCTGTTGCGCCCCTCCTGTTCGCCATTTATGTGGCTGACTTACCTTTGCTGCCCACTGCTCGTACCTTGCAGTACGAGGATGATACGGCCATTCTTCTCAGCGGTGAAACTGCTCTCGTGCTACAAGCGCGTGTTCAGTGCTCGCTTAGGTCTGTCAGCACTTACTTTCAGCGCTGGGGTGTGCGCCCGAATCCTGAAAAGACCGCAATCATGTTTCTCACCAGGCGCCGGAAGCGACCTTCTGCAGCGCCTGTCCTGTTGGGCCGCCCCCTCTTCTGGGCGTCAGTTGTGCGGTACTTGGGTGTCCTTATCAACTCCACGTTCACTTGGCACCCCCACTTTCGATCCATGTCCGCCAAGGCTCTGTCTGCGCTGCATTCTGTCTGTCCTGTTCTTATACGGGCTTGTCCTCTGGCAGAGGCCCTGCGTGTTAAACTGTGGCAGGCTCTTGTACTCCCCATCTTGTTGTACAGGGCTGCGCTCTGGGCATATGCCCCTGCCTCCTGTCGCCGGCCCATTTTGTCGGGCTATCACCATGGGTTTCGCACTATCCTGGGCATGTTGCTGAACACCGCCGTTACGCTGCTGTATCGTCTTGCTGGTGTCTCTCCGTCGCAGCTGATCACCCGCATCGCTTCAAGATTCTCCCTTCGGGCCGCCCGCCATCACAACCGGGTTATCTCCGGCATCGGCAGTTACGATGTGCTGGCGCCGCAAGTGCATCGTCGCATCAAAGACTTCGCTCTCGAAGACCCCCCATAGTGAAGTGGTTCATCTTGTGCTGTGTTTCATGCCCGTGCATGATTGTGTGGTGTGCCATGCCCGTGCATGTTTGTGCCGTGTGTAATGCCCGTGCATGGTTGTGTAGTGTGTTATGCCTGTGCATGGTTCTTATGTACTTTTATGGTGTTCTTTAGTATTGTTTTTGTGTATGCCTTGTTTCTGTTATGTGCTATGTTCGTGTTTTGAATTAAACACCTTGTTTATTGTTCCTCCCTATAGCGGCCCCAATTGGGTGCCTCCCTCACAGTGTTTTCTTTTACCTTGTGTTACTTATTCTTCTGTACACTCTAGCATGTTAGAATTTTTGGGCTCATTTTTAACTCCTTGTATTTACCTTATTCTTACCTTTTCACTTTCCTTGCAGGTATTACTTACCTGTTGTTGTAGGCCAATTGGTCCTTCGCTTTCATAATTTTTGATTTTTTGTAATATTTAGTTTCTACCCTTTGCAACCCGCTATTTTTGGCCCCCAGAGTCAATTCTTTAATTCTCCCATCTGAAAGCAAGTTGGCGAACTGCCTTTTAATTTTGCTTTTCCGACCCTCCATCTTTCTTTCATTACTTCGGATAGTTTTTTACTTCATTACTGTTCACTATTTACTTGCTGTGCTCTGTTTTTTTTATACTTTTACCTGGAATTTATAATGATGATATTTATTGTACTTTTGTGTTGTTTTACTTTATCATGTATTTCTTTTTAAGCACGAAAGAGCTGAGTCAGCTGGAGCATGCTATTTTCTTTGCTGTTGTGTTCTTTGTAACTGTGTATTTTATTGCTGAAATAAATGAATTTTAAACTAAAAACTAACTGACTACCAATCCAAAGGTTGACGGATCGAATCCCGGCCGCTACAATACTTTCATTTTTGTACTTGTAAAAATAAATACGGCGCGCGCGACACTACAAAAGTAATAAATATATTTAAATTAATGAATGCAAATAAAAGTAAATTTATCAATTAAATTGTAGATTTCATTTCACTCCTTTTTTTATCCATACAAAATAGTGATATTTAATAAAAATGATTAAATTTTATTCATAAAAGTATGCAGAGGTAGATTATATCATACAAAAGATAGAAAAATTTTAAAAAAAGTCTTCCTTTAAGAATATAATATTTTTAATGCCTAAATGGTTGAATTGCAAAAACCTATTACGGCTCAGTCTCAGGCCGAATATGATATTTCATTTTCTTCTGGATCAATCATTTCATCAATGTTTTGTTATGACGTCACGTTAAACTATCGTCCGTAAACTGACTTTACAGACAACCAATTTTATCTAGTGTCTTAGAAATTGTACTACTAGTTTAAAGTAACATAACAATTCAAATCTAAGAAACATAATGAGTTTCAGCTAATGGAGTTTATTGACATCTCTTTAATTATTCTTCAGAAAGAAACATACACATTAACCGGATTATCAGGTATCATAATCCACAATCTGATAGTCCGAAGGCGACATCTTTTGAATTTCATGCACAAAGTTAGTAGCCTATTTATTTTTTTTAATCCTCAACACATCAGAGTATGCTGGCACCAAAAAAGATACATTAGCAAAATATTATGCAGTTAATAAGCAAGCAGCCTTACCACAAGAAAAAAGACAATCTCGATAACCATGATAAAAAAGGAAGTTTTCCGAAAAAAAATTAATATACAGACACTGCGTGCATAGAAGTCCACGAAGTTCTTTTCATTGTATACATCATGTTTGCACTTGTTAAACTTTCAGACAGTAAAAGAAAACTCTCTAAAATCAAATTATTGAACATTTCTTTTGTTTTCATGATAAATACAAATTATAAAAAGGAGCCTGGGTAGAAAATTAGTTTCCTAATGTTGTATTATTTAAGATTTAGGTTTGGTGACATCTTGTGACTTGCATGCTTTATAAACGACAGTGATTTTCTTCCTTTGGTTATTGGTTCTTGGTAACGTCAGTGCATTTCTTGAATAGTTTGAGCTTCGCCTGAGTCTCTTTTAAAGTTTTCACACAATTTCAGCTACATTAGACTAATTTAATCCTATTGAAATATTTAAAATCTACATATTTAAACATTATTAATTCGAAAGTCTAAAAAATTTTCATCCTCGTGAGTCTACATCCATGTAAGTGTCGTCGACAGCGCAGTGACCACTGTATGCAAGGAAATGTATCAGCAACACTGAACATCCTTGCTCGGATAATAATCTCAGCATAGACCTGTCTCACCGAGAAGCAGTTCCTTCTATTACTTTTTTAAAGGAACTTTTTACTTCAAGCCTCAAGAGATGGAACACGACATATTCTTCACGAAATCGCGTCTGGGACATAGTGAAGAAGAGTTTCAGGAACTCAGAAATGTACTAACAGTGGCGCCCCAGGAGATACAGAAACGGTTCCATTGCGAACGAAAAGAGGGGAATATGTGACAATTTTACTCTCCGTCCGTAAGACGCTGGAGGTATTTTCCGAAGGTACAAAGGATATTCGATTTTCCTCGTGCGCCCCTTGTGTTTCGCCCTTCTTTTATCGCTTCTTTCAAACGTATACCCTGCAGCTCGTGTTCCCTGAAGTCGACATGGACCAAGAGCAAGCCATCTGTCTCTCTTTTTATTCTCTCTCTTCTTTATCTATCCCTCTTTTCATCACGGCCATGGCACACAGAGATTTGCTAGTGGTTCTGTGTTTGAGTCCCAGGTTTATTTTGCTAACGGAGTGCGCCTATAAGCTAAATCTTTATTTCTCAGTTGTCTCATAAGCATCGCTGTGCAAACAGAGTAGAGAAGTAAAAACTTTGTTAAATTGTTTTATTTATATGACGCATTACTAATAATGCCCTAAAACGTAGTGGGTGTCATTTTTTATAGTCTAAATTTGGTCACAAATTTGTTGAAATCAAGAAAACTGTAAAATTCACTCATGTTAATCAGTAATAAGTTGAAAAATTAATGTTGTCTTCTTGATGATGAAAATAATGAAGGAGCCAAACATAAATAAAAATTTAATCTAGAAACAGGACTTGGTGTTTCAGAGAATTAAGTTTTAAAAATAAAGTCAATATTTATAGATATCTGTTACAAGAATAAGCGGAAGATCAAAGATTCAAAATGCTAATTATCAAAGGAAAAAAAATGTTATAACAGCCTCACAATTGACTAAATTGTCACTCTAAAGCCTAATAATGCCCCAGTTTCGATGCGAAAATTACCGTTTAGAGGGAAAATTCCCCTTTACCAAGGAAAATCCTCCCATTTTGTTCCACAAAAAGTCGATGGCTTAAAAAATCTACATAGCAGCCAAATATTCCACACACTAACCACCCCATAAAATATCCCTGAAAAAGTCTCCACAACTCCACAAAAAAGCCCCAAAATTTATGCGTTGGTTTGAGGAATAAGCCATCTGAATGATCTTGACATTAAATGTCCCCTACAATAAAAAATTAATAGTCCCCAAGAAGGCTCAAAGTGTCCCATTTTCTAGGTAAATATACTCTTTTCGAGAGAAAAAATAGTTTTTGGAAATAAAATTTACCACCAAAAAATATAAAAAATTCCGAAAGTATATAAAGGGGTTAAAAAATCTTCTTACAAGCCATCAGTAAGTGGCCATCGCCTTATTAAAAATTTAAAATATCAAATATACTACCAAAAAATTATGATAACATTCTAATAACAGCGTAATAGAAACGTGATACGTCATCGCTTTCATAGAGTACAGTATTGAACCTTACCGACGAAAAATAAATAAAAATTGTTCAACAAATATATAATACTAGCTGCAGTAGCCGGCGTTGCCCGGGCTGAACACAGGGTGAAGGGGAACTGTTTGGAGATCAGATGTAGTTAGAAATCGTTTTCTTAATTTGAATGTCAAGTGTGCAATATAATTTATATCACTTTCAGATCCCGACAGACGTTGTTCTGCCAGTTTATATTTATTTACCTGGTCTGTATGTAATCTAGACTCTATAAAGCAATATAGAAAAAAAAACTGAAAAATAAGGGATTACTAATATTGAAAAGATTCCATTATACAGGGGAAGGGTGGGCAGCCCCGGACACTTAAGTAATTAATTAATTAAAGGTAATTGAAATTTTTTTAATTTTTATATTTATGTGTTAATTATTAATACAGATGTATTTTTTAAAGTTTAGCATGTAAACATAGAAATATTATAATTTATATTTTTTACAACATGCAAACATATCAATATTAATATAATGGGATTGACATAGAATAGTCGGGTAGCCCCGGACAAGACATTCGGTCCAATAAAAAACAGTGAAATGCCACATTTTATAAGCAATTATATCCTGAAAATAAACACAGTTAAACACATTTTGATCTGCAGTGATCACAGTGATAAAACGCATCATTTTCATCAACACTAGCACATTCTTCATGGGCCCAACCATTACAGTCATTGCACTGAATCCAATCCTCCTCGAAATATTCACCACAAAGAATGCAGGTAGTTTTTACTTTGTCATTTAATCGTGACAAAGGAAACTTGGCTCTTTTCGTTTGTGGTTCCATCGAAAAACTCTCATTAGGGTTTCTGGCATATTTCGGTGTTGCAG
Organism: Bacillus rossius redtenbacheri; assembly: GCF_032445375.1. NCBI lineage: Eukaryota > Metazoa > Arthropoda > Insecta > Phasmatodea > Bacillidae > Bacillus > Bacillus rossius. The sequence continues at coordinate 183,117,187 of NC_086330.1, read as the reverse complement.
TATTAGTATTCTGCTTCGGGGTACGCCTCTTTTTGTTAGATAAATTTGGTTTATTTTCTTCTATCTGGTTTTTATAGGGGCTGGATGTAAGGAACTCACTTCTCTGCAATCTCCGTTTTCTTGCATTCATTCTCTTCTCTGCTGCATTTGGAAGAGTTGACAATTTTTTCAGTGAGATCTGGAAATAAGAACATTTCCATTCTTGTAGCCCACTGGTAGAAGGCTGAGGCTCTTTACTTGGTTTAGTCACGGCTGGATTCTGGTTTGAATTCTGCATGAAATTCTTAAAAGAATAATTTTTCTTTGCTGCATTCTCAGTATGGTGGGAACATTGATCTTCAGTGTTAGAAGGAAACACTTCAGAGTTCAATACGCTTCTGTAACATTCCGTGATGTTCGAGCTAACAGGAGAAAGCTGGTTCTTGTCTGCATTGTGTGGTAAAAGATGAGGGTCATGAACAATGGTTGTAGAGGACTGGTGGTCAAAATGTTCTTGAGAACGAACTGAGATTAGACTTGCGGGGTTTGTAAACAGGTCTTCAGAATGTCCTACACTTCTGCTGAGACTATCATTTGCCGCAGGAAGTTGCTCTGTACCTGTGCTGCCATTCGTTGAAGGATCTGGAATGTCTGTCATGACACTTGCTTCAAAATCAAGATCAGTGAACACACCTGGGTTTAAAGGAAAAATTCCTGTGCTAGAAAAACCGATTTACCGCCAATTCCAAACGACAAACCCTAGTGTATGCGTTATTCACAATGCCTGTAATGTCATAGTCGTTGATCCTCACAGAAGGATTTTTTCTCATCCAAAGTGCACAAGCCTCAGCGTATGCACCTTTAAAGGGTTTCATAAATGTGCGATCAAGGGGTTGGATCTTGTGAGATGTATGGGGTGGTATGCTTAAAATATGAATATGATTCGCACGAGCAAACATGATAACTTCAAGTTCTCTATGTCTGCAATGTCCATCCACAATTAACAACACTGGATTTTCTTCTGTTGGATGAGTGAAGTGCACAAAATGATGCAAAAACTGTAGAAATATTGCTCCAGTCATCCAACCGGTTGGATGAGCAACAGCTAAGCTCTCACTTGGTTCATCGATTGTTAGCCGCTCGTTTAAACGACTTCGAGGATAAACAAATACAGGTGGAATAAATACACCATTAGCGCTCATGCAAAACAATATTGTAATGTTTTTTCCACGTTCTCCGGAAGTCAGTTTTCCAATCTGCCTTTTTCCTTTGACCGATATTACCTTCGAATTTTCATGAACACATGATACGCCACTTTCATCAGCATTAAAAATGCGTGATGGTGGGAAAGCATACTTCTGATATAGAGATTCCAGCTTTTTGAAAAACAGTTCTACTTGAGGTCTGTTAAACCCAACAGCTCTCATAACACTGGTAGATTCCGGCGTTCTCAAGGCTAATTCCGGAAATCTGGACATAAAGGCAGAGTAAAAATCTTTGCCTGCCATTTTAGTAGTTTTATTGAAGCGGTGTGGTAACTTCAAATCTTCAGCTAAATCAAATGCTAAATTGAGGAATTCTTTTCTCGTGAGCGGCATTAAACGGTTTTCCAGGTCTCGGATGTGATCCGCCAGTTGTACCTCAAACTCGTCCGGAAAAGTTTTATTGAACCGACCAAGTTTGGCTTTTAAATTGACTTGCAAACCGCAATTAACGCCCTTTGTTCTGTCATGCAGTGTGCTCTTTGGAACACTGTACCGGTTTGCTGCCTCTCTTACTGTCAAATCTCCAGAAACTACACGGTCCATAGCCACTCTCATGTTATTTTCACCCCAAGACCCTCTATCTGTCTTTTTTTCTTTAAACTTTGGCATGTTCCAGTAGCCCTGTAACAGAAAAAATAACCTATAATTTATCTGTTGTTAATTCTCCTATAAACACATTAGTCGATGTTGTCCGGGGCTACCCATTCTTTATGTGTCCGGGGATACCCGATGCGCAATCATCTACTGAACACTTTAAAAACGAGTAACATTTGATCATGAAGGCTTATCACTATGACACACATATTTAAACATTACACTCTACCTGTATAAGTAATATCAACAGCAAATGCTTACCTATATCCACACTGGTAAAGATTTAAAACTATGTCCGTAACAAGAAACTCACTTGCGAAACACACAGACACTCGTATTACCTACAGAACACTCCACAATGGCCGCCTGCTTCGTCACGGCCGTCTACTACGCTGAAGGCAAAGGCTCGTAACAGTTTGGTACTGCTATCTAGCGGCGTTTAGTCGTACTAGCTTTGTCCGGGGCTACCCGATGTCCGGGGCTACCCGATGTCCGGGGCTACCCACCCTTCCCCTAGCTAATGCTCGGCATGCATTGCAATGCCTCATTCAGTTTTGTTTTGTAATATGTTTGAAGTAGTTACACATGTACAAATAATCTATCCATGTCTCTAAATATATATTTTTGTCTCTATCTACATCTAGAGTCCTATATATCTATGTATCTCTCTATCTGTATTTATCTCTTTATATCTACATATATACCTCACACTATCTCTATTTATTCTATATGAGGGTACTGATTGCTTCGTTGTTAATATCACACGGGTGTTTTTTACTTTTATGGGAAAATTGAGAATTATAAGGCATCTAGTGCGTGGCAACAATGTTAATAGGCAATAGGAAAAAAACTTCTAGCGCCTGCGGCATTGTCAACACACACTCTGTACGTGTACTGCATGTTGTATCTAACCCCCTCCAACGCATTTTATTCTAAATTGGACTGTTAGTAAGAATCCCTTATGTTTTTGATAATATAATATAACCTATAGCCTTCCCCGATAAATGTACTATCCAACACTGAAAGAAATTTTCAAATCGGACCAGTGGTTCCTGAGATTAGCGCGTTCAAACAAACAAACAAACAAACAAACTCTTCAGCTTTATAATATTAGTATAGATTGTTAAAACTCCTTTTGAAAATTGTAAAACATATTAAAAACGTACTTACGCAATTCATTTCGGAGTCTTCAGTTCAAACCCATTGGACCGATGTAATAAAGCAGTAATAACAAATATAAAAAATCATTTAAATTTAAAGCACCTGTACCATGGACGTTTGGAGTCCTTGGTTCCATTCCCAGTGTATGCACGTTTAAAAAATGTCATCTTATACTTCCTCTATGGTGACTATCAGCTGACAGGCCTTATCTACTAATACGAAGACATATATTAGAGCCAATCAATGTGAAGTCACAAAAGTCATATTGTCTGCCTTCCTGTGCCATTTTTTCGTCTGCTAGTGTCTATACAGATTATCGTACGTCAATATAAAATTTATATGATATTTGGAATCTATACATATTTATGGTTTTGACTTGCATTTGTCAGAATTATTTTTAATTTTAAATATAAGTTTTTTATTGTTTTACGAAAATATTTATATTGTTGAAGTTTTATTAATAAAATAGGAAATATAGGATTTTTGTTTCACCTAAACTCTTCTTAAGACATGATCCTCCCAACTTACATTAAGTAAAAACCAAAAGTTTTTTTTAGATAATAGAATAATGTTCACTGTTGGGTTTACTACTTCAAAGAATAAATACAGTTCTAAGCCCCCTAAGAATAATGCTCTTCATTACCAAACATATGGGCCAGCTTCAATGTTGCGTGTGAAAAAAAGGACTTAGCATTTATATTGATGCTTAAAAAACCTTTAGTTAAATAACTACTCCAATTATATTTAAATATGCAAGTAATCAAGAAGATTATGAATGTCATGCATGAGCCACGGGCACGATCAATCGGCTAACAAAGTAAAATGCAAGAAACTTACTGTACAAAATATGCACGGCAATCTTTTTTGGTACTATCAACAGTTATTAGGACATAACACCTACCAAATTATATAATGTTTTTACAGCACAAATGTTCTTATTTCGATGACACACCCAGCAAGGAACAGGCCACGTTAAGACATGTTAGGTTGCTAACAGATACGTTCGCCACAGCACTAATGATACTGTACATCCCAGGGAGGGATCGGTGTGTATCCAAATCTTACTACAAACCTTTCCGTACCTCCTCATCCTAACCCGCCCAGCATTCCCAAGACCGAAAAGCACGCCGCAAGGATGGTTGCCACACTATCTGGTGGTTAGATCTACACTCTGAATGGGATTCTGGGAGGTTTTGTGTGGTACATAAATAAGGGGTGACAGTGTGCAGTAACGCACAATCATAAAGAACTATGTTACCGAATGGATGGCAGGTTGTATGGTATGAGGGGAGTCTCAACACGATGATCTTAGATACTGTACCAAAAGCTAATGGGTCCAATAAGGTCGAAAAGAGCTCTTGTTATGTCCCAGTAAACTGACCAGATAACGCCTAAGGCTAGTATGTCAGTAGGTGCAAGCGACCAAGTTTATCATGACGTTCGCACCTACCAAAGGAACCCAAATATTATGCATCAAAGTTATCATTTTTGTTGGAACACGCACCAATTTTAATGCACATAACAAACAGTGATACACGAGAGAATACTGCTCCCAGCAACTGTACTAGTACCAACTGGAATTCTAAGACCAAATTATAGCCAAGCCATTCCATCATTTACTTACCGCTCGACCAGACTATATGGTCCAAGGGGCGAATAACAATAAGGTAGGTAAGCCATAAACCGTTTATGAATACTGACTCCACTATTCTTGAGGTAGCCAGTTTAAGTGTGAATAACAATGAGGCAGGTAAACTGCAAACTGGTAAGGAATGCAGACACACCACTTACATCCTTGAGAAAACCAGATCTCAGTAGTGTGCAATAAAACCATTCATGCGAAAACATATATATAAGTATATTTGCACAGCATGGAGAGTAAATACAATATATACAGAAATGTGAAGGAGCGTTCACATACTTCAGACCCTAAATACATACAAAAAAATCCAAATAGGACAAAATAATTTATATAAAATATCTAAACAATTTACAAAACTAATTTTACTAGCACAACTAAATGTTTAGGGGAATAAACAATAAATCTTATGACTAGGTAGACATAAAACATACTCAAATCTCCAACGAAGCATTCACACATAAACACTCACTTATATAAGAAACAATACCACAGCAGACTGTGCAGTAGAGTCCGAACGTGAAACAATTTTTAATTGTAAGGGATCCTGTTCTGTTGCGACATGAGGTTAATTTGGTGCTGCCACCTTCAAGTTCTACATGGAAGTTGCCATCACTGCTATTCAGGTCTTCGCCGTCGATGATACACCTTCCATCCATTTCTACATGGACATTGACATCGCTGCCCCCCAGGTCTTCACTGATGATAATACACCTTCCATCGTGTTCTGCATGTATATTGCCATGGCTGCTATTCAAGTCTTCGCCCACAATGTTACAATAAATATACTGATTAATTCGATCGATTCCCGTTATTGGCTCGATCCCTGGACGATTCGAAAATCTTAATTTGATGTAACAATAATAATAATTTCACTCAATAATGTTAAAAGTCCTAAAAGAAGCTTAGATTCCTAGCCAACCAACATCCTATAAGTCGCTATTTCCGCCATCTTGGAAATTTGTATTTATTTAGCTAGAAATTCGGGAGGAATTCCAAATTTATTTTAAAAAATTGGCAATAAATATATTGATTGATTAGATAGATTGCCGTCCTTGGTTCAATCCCTAGACGAAGCCAAAATCTTAATTTTATGTAAAAATAATAATTTCAATCAATCATGTTCAAAGTCCTACAAGAACGTAGTTTCCTAGCCTACCAACATCATTTAAGTTGTTATGTCCACCAACTTGGAAATTCATAATAATATCTCTAAAAATTCAGGAAAATTTCTTAAATTCATCGTCATAAATAACTTATTAATAAACAGATTAATTATAATGATTCCCATACTTAGTTTAATCCCTGGATGAAGCAAAAAAATTAACTTTAATTAAAAATACCACAAAAGTAACAGGTTCAAAACTAAAATACCGCAAGTTTTTTTACAAACATAAATTTTATTACAAAATTTACATTCTACGACAGGAACACTTGCGAATGTTAACAAACTTACAAACATTTATTTTCACATTGGTGTGAAATGAATAATTCTAAGCTTCAATCTGTTTATACTAGACAGAGACCAGCCAGAAACTTTACTGACATAGTCCTCCTCTTCTTGACAGAGTTTCTGGACACCATGTTTAACAGTTTGCTTTACATTGTCAGAACTGTAAATTACTGCAGCCGATGTCTTTAATGCACACTTCTTCACTTTGTCATCGAACGGTTATGGTTTGCCATATACACAGTCCAGCTACAAGTTATAATTTAATGGACATTTTTTGCTACGTCATCAGTAAGTTTATTATGTTCTGCCTGATATCGCCAAGAAAATAACAAATGTCTTTTGACTCACTAACAACTTTTTTTTAGATAATAGTAGTCTTTCAATGTTCCACGAAATGCAGTCTGCGCCAAGTAGAAGCCTTTATCATTCACCTGCAATGTACCGACCATGGTCTTGGGTTTAGTTTCATGTGCAGACGTTAAAGCAATCGGTTACTGCACATCCGTTTTTAAAAGCTTTTATTTAACTTGCAATGTATGTATGTAAGTATGTTTGTTCGGGTGGAATCTTTGAACTCAATTTGAAAGTAAATATCTTCAACCGATTGAGCTGAAATTTTGTATACACGTTTAGTTTGGATGAAAATGCACGATATGATGTGTGACATCATTCTAAATCCAATATGGCGGACCATCCAATATGGCGGAATAGTTATTTTAATGAATTTCTACAATATAGATATCAAATGAAAGAGATTTTTGAGAGTAACTAAAAAAAAAATAATTTGGCGTAATTCTAAATCCAATATGGCGGACCATCCAAGATGGCGGAGTAGTTATTTTTAATGCACTTCTACAATATGGGTATCAAATGAAAGGGCTCATTGAGAGAAAATTGAAAAGTGAGCTCCAAGCTGAAATAAGCTTGACTTGTGTAATTTGGCGAGATGGGCGTCATCAGCATTGGTCTGCAACATGTCTAGGAGAAGGAAAACTCCAAAATCAAACTCGGGACCGTGTTTCGTCAGGCACAAGTAAGCTCCAAGCTGAAATATGTTTGACTTGTGAATTTTTAGCAAGATGGGCGTCATCAGCATTGGTCTGCAACCTGTCTAGGGGAAGGACAACTCCAAAATCAAACTTGGAACTGTGTTTCGTCAGGCACAAGTAAGCTCCAAGCTGAAATAAGTGGCGCATTCTCCCAAACACCCAAGTCAAGGTGAGGCCGTGCCACGGACTGAGTGGCATTGGGGTGTAATATGTTGTCGTGAACGTACACCTCAGGGCACCTGGGCGAACGCTGTTGTGTATTAGCTCTTACCCTTCTAAACGGAGCTCTGGGAGGTCGACGAATATTTCTTCGGTACTCGTGGGAACTAAGTGGGAAAAACAAATATTTAAGTAGGGTAAAAACAATAGAAGGTCTCCTTATTTAATAGCTGGACTATTCGAAATTAACCGGCAAACGAACTTGCAGCAATGATGCGTTGAATGAGATGAACAGACTGAGAAACATAGCCAGCGATAACTTAAAAAAAAAAAAGCAAAAAAAACTTTTTCTAAAAAAAAGATTTTATTTAAACGCTCTCAAAAGAAGAAAATAAATTTTTACTTAAAAATTTTAAATATCAACTTATAACCTTATTATATACAATTTATATGATCATAAAAGCTTGTCGCGCGATTTGTAAATAAACTAGTACAACTTTTATTATGTAAATTGATCTGCTAAGTTTATTGTATTTTCAATTTCATTTTATTTAAATACTGGTTGGTAATTAAACCTCGCGACAAACTTTTATGATCATATAAATTGTATATAATGAGGTTATAAGTTGATGGTAAACAATTTTAAGGAAAAATTTATTTTATTCTTTTTAGAGCGTTTAAATAAAAGCTTTTTTTTTAGTTTTTATGCTGTTATTTGCTTGTATGCTCACGAGTCTCCATTCTAAATAATGGAGTCGAAATTTCTGCAGGTAGTTCCACGGTAGGCACACGGCCTTCAACTTTAAAGTTTTTAGCATAAAGACGCAAATTGTCAATTCGAGTAAACCATTCATGGCACTCATCACAGTGAAACTTCATGTGAGAAGGATTCTTCGTGCATTTACTCCTCTCATGTATCCGAACATCATGTGCAAATGCAAACGTCATATCGCAGTAGCCACAAGGGTGTCTAGTTGATGAAGACGAACCTGAACCATATGCCAATGTTACTGCAGTTGTACCATTTCCAGGCGTACACTTATACACATCAATCATTCGCTGTTGTATAGAAACTTTTACTTTCTGCCACGCAGCAGGACCTTTTCATGTCTCCAAGTGTTGCTTCAAATTACCATTTATTGTAAATTGCTTACGACACATTTTACGAGAAAGTTTCTTTGCACATTATTTCTTCTCGTGTCGTCGAATATTGCTGATGTTTGAGATAATCGTGTCACATTACCCACAACGATTTTCGTTAGTTCTTGTCGATTTGACAGCCATTGAAGTCTCCATCGAGGGCGAAACAGCGTTCGTCGAGGTTTACTGTGCAGCCAGCACTAAAGGCATTAAGCTCTCTTCTGTAGGTGGTACCACGACTGTTTAAGTCTCCTCCAGTATTGACGTCGTCGTTGCCAACGCGATCTGCTCCATAATCGTCGTAGCAGACGTCAGGGTTCCCGAAGTTGTAACCTCCACCGAGTTTGACGTTAAAGACGGTAAAGATGGCATCAAGTTCACAAGAACAAGTAATTACGCGACTTATTTACCAAATGAAACAAACAAGGTGATCCTTACACCGTCGACGACAGTAACAAACTGAAAGCTCCCCCGTCAGAGGACTCGCTTGTATAGATGAAACCAACGGAATAATATGCTAGTCAAATCAAGAACCATTTACTATAATACACAAGTCAAAACAATATTTGAAACAGAAGCACATATGATCGAAAAAATTCGATGCGGTGTGATACGTTCTCGTTTCATGAATTTGATCTCACCACTATACCCTAGGCTCCAAGAGCTCCAAAGCTCCAAAGCTCCATCAACTCCAAAGTTCCATCAACTCCAAAACTCCAAAACTACAAAAGCTCCAAATGCTCCAACAGCACCAAGTCTCCAAAGTTCTAACACGTAATGAACACACAGTACACGCAGTAAACGGAATGAACACACAGTGCACACAGGAAACGGAATGAACACACATTACACACAGTACATGCAGGAAACGGAATTAACCCACAGTAAGCACAGTGCACACAGGAAACGTAATTAACACACAGCACACACAAGAGACAGAATAAACACACAATACACACAGTAAACGCAGGAAACTGATTAAACTCACAGTTCCCACGGCACACACAGGAAACGGAATGAAAAACAGTACACACAGTACACACAGAAAACGGAATCAACACACAGTACACCCAGTACACACAGTAAACGGAACGAACACGCAATGTTCACGCAATTGACGCGCAATAAACACAATGTACACGCAATGACTACACAACGTTCACGCAGTTCAAGCATTTAATGAAAAGGAAGCACATTTGGACGGAAATTCTACAAAACGGAAGCACATTCAACTCGGTAGGATGCGATCGTCAATGTTAAGTTAGGATATAATGTCTCCAACAGTCTATGAACCAACAGTTTTTAGTTCCAAAAGTCATTGGTTCGAATAGTCATTAGCACCATCAGTATATGACTCCATCAGTCCTTTTGATACAATATTCATTGGCACCATCAGTTTATGACTCGAACAATATTTTCGCTCCAAAAGTCATTCGCTCCAACAGTCATTTGCTCCAAATGTCTTTGACTCCAACAATCAATGACGTCAAAATTATTTGACCCCGAATAGTCTTAGGCCTCGCACTATTTGACTATTGACTACAAGACTAGGAGGCTACGAAGAAACGAGACTACTGGACTACATGTTTACATGAGTACTTGACTACGAAGCTACAAGTCTACAAGGCTCCAATCGCTGCATCTGTCTTCGGTGTAATTTTCTCTTTGGCTCCAACTGCTCCAGCAGCATTATGTTATAAGATTACAAGGCTACTTGGTTACGTAGCTACAAGTCTACGAGGCACCAAGGCATCATGACTACGTGACTACGAGCCATGAAGTTACGAGATTACGTGACCACGAGTCTACAAGGTTACGAGACTGCAAGGCTACAGGATTACGAAGCTTCCAGAACACAAGGTTACTTGAATGCGAGGCTACAGGATTACAAAGCTTTCATAACACACAGGACTATGTGGCTATGAGACTGCCAGGTTTCATGCATACAGGGCTCCAACTGACTACAACAGCAACATTAAGTGCGAGAGTTAATTTATCTCATGCAAAATGCCTTTTTAAAGTAGTGTCGATTCTCGTCAACAGATGACACCACATGTTGCTTACAGATAAATATTTAATTATTTTATGTTGTATGCGGGATGCTCCACTAACGATCGCAAAAGAAGGAAGGCTTCGCTAAGCACCAAATAGAAGGAAGTTCGTCTTTCATGTTAGTGTTTCTCAGATGTCTCAAAGCATAATATTATTTGAATAAATAGTGAAATTTTTTTAAATTCCATCTGATAAAAATATTTAAGTGCTAATTTAGTAGCAGAAATTCACGTATTAAATGTAACTCTCAATAAAATGGTATGAATCATTAAGTAAAAAAAAATCCTTTATGCAAAATTCGATTTCTCACAAATAAGCAGAAGCACTCGGAGATCACCATTAGAGGTAAGGACACGTTTAATCAGGAGCAATCGGAGTAAACCATCAATATATATTCTCAGAAAAATATCAGGAACACACGAAGAAAACTATAGTAAGTTTTCCTTAATATCAGAAAAATCACACAAAAAATTAAAAAATAATGAAGTAAAATAATAATAATAAAAAAATTGATAAAAAATTAAAAACAGCTTCTGCCACCTTGTGAACTCCTCATTTGTTGAGCAAGGTTAGAGTTCTAGTACAAGCCAGAATTTTTGTAACGGAGGGAGTATCCATCCACATTTTAATTTTTGTTCTTACCGGGTTCGAAACGAGGTCTTCAAGGCCTAAGTGCATTTTAAAAATAGTATTTTATAATATTTTAATTTATATTTTTTTATATAATTTTTGAAATTTTTTAACTTTAAATCGGATAGTAAATATTATAAATGCGAAAGTAACTCTGTCTGTCTGTCTGTCTGTCTGTCTGTCTGTCTGTCTGTCTGTCTGTTTGTTTGTTACATTTTCCCGGCTGAACGGCTGAACGAATCGTAATGAAATTTGGCAAGGAGATAGATTATATCCTGGGGATGGACATAGGCTATCGTTTGTCTAAAAAAATAAATTTTAAACGGGTTAAAAATATATCTTAATTTTATTTAATGTGTGTCATAGATATACAAACTGTTAGTGTCATTCCTCTATGTCTGCCGAGCAATAGCTTTCAAGCCATTACGTTACGTTTTGCTATTGTAAGGAACTAAGTAGAGAGTAAGAAAAAAATAAAGATCTTGACAGTTTGTAGTGTTGCCATATTTGTTTCAATTTTCAATACCGTTTTTGTATATTACAATTTAAATTGCAGTAAAAAATCATGTTTCATAGACACATAAATAGTGACTGTGTGTCATTTCTCTATGTCCACGAGGTCTCGCCGCGTCAATTTTCTCCTTGGGGCGAACCCGTCCGCTTAGTTAAATAAACAGCTTTTATCGTTGAATGATTTCATGATTTATTTCATGAAAATCTGCTCTCATAAAAAAGTTAGTTTTATAGACATTCAATATGTCTCTCTCTCTCTCTCTCTCTCTCTCTCTCTCTCTCTCTCTGAAGATGAATCTATGAATCGTTACAAATTTATTTCCTTTATTTTTTTTATTTTGATTTGATACAATATGATTTCACTAAAAATCCATTTCTACCCCTTCCTATTTCCAATTCCACATTACGAAGTTTCACTTCTTCCGCGCGGAGGGACTCCACGCACTATTTTTGCATGCAATTAAAAACTTTTTTTTTAATGATGCCAAAGAAGTATAACTTCTAATGCGCGTACCTAAGTACACGCACCCATTTTTTTTATTTAATTCCTTTTTATATATTTTTTCTCCCTACCTAGGGCACTCATAATTCTTTCAAATTTCACGTGTATGTTTTCAATGTCATTCGAGTTGTACAATTTTTTTTTGACAAATTGGTCATTATTTATACTTTGTTTCATTTTGGAAACATACGTATTTTAGGTATTATGACAAATAAAAAAAAATCGTTTTTCTAACATTCTTAGGTTTTTATTGTGTGGATAGTTTCAAGTTTAATATTATGTAGGTACATAAATTTTTAAACATAAATTTCTTCGAAATTTATTGATAGGTTGGTAGGGCCTACTAATATTTTCTATTTGTCAATATTGTTATTTTTTTACAGTACCTACATATTTGCAAGGAGTTTGGTTAAGTGTTTATAATTTATCTGCTGAGCGTCAAGAGTCTTAGGGCTGCTGAGACCGAAGACCAGAAATATTTATCAATTATGTAATATATTGTTGAAAAATTTGAATTTTACTATTTCAGGAAAGTTGATTTTTTTTTATTAATTAGAATAGTTACGTGTAATTGCCATCTTCCTTTATTTCATATTAAACATTATGTTTGGTTGAGTGTTAGATAATTTTATTTATGTATGTTTTAATTTCATTTTATTTCTTATATATATTCTTACCTACCTACTTCTATTAAATTTCAGGCGGATCTTAACATTGTCATTCCAGTTATATAAATTTTTTGTGTAAAATTAGTTGTTTTTATACTTTTTGTTTCATTTTGGACCATGTTTTTTTTTTGTACTTAATTCGAAGATTTGTGGTGTGTACAGGGAGTGATATCTCTATTAATTTATATACTCCTTTGGATAAGAGGAATATTGCCACCACAGTTTTACATATACACATATCCTACAAATGTTTTAAACATTTTGACAAATAAAAAATAGTTTCACAAACATCCTGTTTTTTTTGTGTATAGTTTGAAGTTTAATATTATGTATGTACGTAAATTCTTAAACATACAGTTATTTATTAATTTATTTAGATAATTATTCATAGGTAGGTAATAAGCTTTCTATTTGTCAATATTGTTATTATGGTAGATAGGTGTACAGTAAATGCCTACATTCTAATATTTCTTTATATCTCTTTCGATTTGGAGTGTTTCCGAGCCATTCGGGGTCCTCAACGTCAACCCCCCCCCCCCCCTTTACCGGGTGATTAAAGCCCCAAAATTTTGAAAGTTTAAAAAATTTGAATAATCTATCTCTTACGATTTTAAGTGTTTTCGAGCCATTCAGGGTCCTCGAACCCCCCACCCCCCCCTCTGGGAACAAAGCCCCAAAATTTTTCACAATTTCAGGAACTTCAAATATCTATTCTTTCGAGATGGAGTGTTCCAAACCATTCGAGGTCCTGAACATGCACTTTCCGCAAAAGTGAAAGCCCCAAAATTTCGAAATATAAGAATATATATAAATTGGATATTGGCATGTATGTCGTCGATAAACTCTTACACCGTTTGACCGATCGCCATGAAAGTTGGCACATCAAAGTGTTTTTATCATGGAGAAGGTTTTTATGCTAACCATTTTTTTGTAATTTGCCGCTAGATGGCGCTGTAGCGCATCAACTTCTAAACCTTTCAACCGATCGCCATGGGTAAACAGAAAACCATAGGTCACAGATAAACAAACAGTAATTATGTGTCATTTCTTAATGTCCACCACACTGGACATATCGCTATCCATTTTGCTGTAACTCACGGACAATATATCACCCGGTGTTCAGCCCGGGCAAAGCCGGGTACCGCAGCTAGTCGGATAATAAATAAAGATATTCAAGAAGGTTGCCATAAAGAAAAGTGCAACGATATGGAATCAAATATGGCGACCGTAACGATATGTGCAAAGGTGGTTTTTAAAGTAAAACCTTATTTAAATATAATTTATTAATTTTTTATAATTTAAAAATGTTTTTATTAAAATCGGATAATAAATAAAAAAAATTAAGATGGTGGCCGTAACGGAAATTGCAACGGTGAAGTCATAATCCATGATGACGTCAGAGGCTTATTGGAGTCTGTATTTATGAATGCTTAAGCCTCAATATGGAATATGTGTTCTTTCTAAGGTAAAAAGACTTTTGAGGTTTTTCAAGATCATAATTTCTGAATTTTTTTTTTTGAAGGAAGGTTTTTTAAAATTGAAATTCTGGCAAATTTTGACAAATTTTAGCAAATTTGAAGGTCATAATTCAAGGTGACGGTCATCAAGATGGCCGCCGTGACACAAAATCCAAGATGGCGGACTAGCACCAGGCACCTCACCCTTAACTCTGTGCCCGGACATACTTTCCTATGCTACTTATAATGTATGATTATGTTAAAACATTTGTTTTTGTATGAATACTCTAATGCGTAAGAAAACATTGCGTAATTATTTGGTTCTTTTCGATCGGATTATAAATAGTACAACTTTTTTTTTTGTTTATTTAAATACCTAGTTTTTTGTAACATTCAATTTTTGTAATAAATATTAAATTTGTTTGTGACGACCCGAATTCGAGCTAAAGCGTCCTTTGCGGCCACGTGAAAAGATTGAAAGAGCACGTATTTCTCGACTGTGCGCGTGGTCCTGCTGGCGTGGAACACACAGCCACAACCGAGCTCTTTCGCCGCGATGCTTTAATCCGCTGATCATTTTTAATCTATTCTGTCAGGGAAGCACCACACTGCCCCCGCCCCGCTTCTGCCCACTGGTCGCAGGCTTCCGTAATTGCGGGTTTATCACCTAAATGCAAATCGTTTGCAGGCACCGCATGAAATATTGCTCTTCTTTCACCTGCGAAACATTTCAGTTTATTTCGCAGCATTTGCGTCCCCACTTTCAAGCGGTCAGAATCATGAATAATTTATTAATCAGGAACGTTCGATCGGGGAAGCTGGAACCAGATTATGAGATAAAACAGTTATTTTTGGAATCGAGGCCAATTTGGAAACACATTAATTGCGCGCTTTTCAGTCTGATGGTTCAAACTTCAAACAAAAAAAAATTAAATGACGTGAATGAAAAAAAAAAAATTAAAACCTATATACGGAATTATCTTTTGATGCGCATAGGTCCACCTTTAAACATACATTTACTAAAAACTTGAATCAGGATAGTATCCTTACTAGCTCAATAAACAATACGACATTTTATCCCTAGATTTGCTTCTGGACTTAATGTAGATGTATCAGTCGGAAATAGCATGATCAAAGAACAAACTGCTGCACATTAATTAATCATGTAAATTTCATTAGAATCACAAGAGCTTATCAGTAAAACATGTATAGAATAAATTTTAATGATATCGTTTTGCTATACAAGTGTGTGTATTGTAGCTGCGATGATAAACAGATTTTCGAAAGTTTGCTTTTGAAATCACAAAAAAATATTTAAATGCGTGAATCTTGTTAAGTGACCCTTTAGCCGTGCCATCCACAAAATAATGACAATGCGATCACTTTACAACATTGAGGGGTGGATTATTGTCGGCTCGTGTTATGTGTTCTAAACATACGTCGAAAAATGCGTTTTTTGTCGTAAATATACTGCTGTGGTTGTAACACGACTTTAATTCCTAAAAGACGTTGCTATAATGATGATTGTGGTCTTAGATTCTATATATTTTAGTTGATATTCAAGTTGTGTGTTCTTGAACTAAGAGTCTGAATGGATATATTTCAAAATCTTCGTGTTCTTTGTCTATTAGTATTTTTGTAGTTATGATTTCATATTTGCTATCTATTCACTGTATAGAAATATTATTTGGAATTTTGAACCATTGTAGAAATTAATGCTCGTAAACTGTATATTTATCTGTATATATTTTGAAATAAGCTTTGCAAATAAAACAATAATGTCGTTATTCTAGAGCCTAGAAAACTATGTTTAGATAGCTGCTTTGTTTTTATATCTATCTGACTAACACATTAAATCTCCTTTAAGTTTTTTGTACTAGTTCTAGGATTTAAATAATCTAAATTGTTATGTTCTGCGCACCATTTTGGCTCCAGTTCCCAATATTACGCATTAGACACGAGTTAAAAGCGTATGTTTACTTGAAGCACTGCATTACGCTGATATTCAGTTATAAGCATAATTAGTGTAAAAATCAAACCTTAGGAATGAAAACAATAAAAAATTATCATCATCATGTATTTCTTGGTTTTTAAAATTATAAAAATTAAAACCATGATTTGACGCTTCAGCGACTTAATATGTATAAAAATGTATAGGTATGTTGGGTTGATTCTTCAGTAATCATTTTTAATTTTGAAGCTTTTTTATTTCAAGTTTGGATTTGTCTATTCAACTAAAATATTTCGATTAGATAGATTCTAATAGCAGGTTTTCTGTGTTGGTAAGAAATTTTTCATTTCAAAATTACAACACTTCTCCTCAGATAAAAACCCATCATGGTTGTCATAGAAATTTGGTAGTTAAAAACCTTTATATGTGTAAGAGGGAAGGGCAAAATTTTGGGAGTGAAAATTTTCACCTCGCTGTTTGCAAATCATTAATTTATATAACCGTATACCCTTAAATTAAGATTGAGATCACAGTGTTCAATAAGTAAACATTCCTCATTTCCCTTGCGGTTTTATGGTTTTCGTGGTGCCGGCTGATGTATAAAAAAGAAAAAAAAGAAAAAAAACAAAGGTATTTAACATATACCCTATTATCAGGCCCGGTTTTCAATAGGTAACGTTTGCTCTTTGTTTGTTATTCTGCCAGCCCACGTCCCTAACTGCCCAAACGTAATATACGACAGTGTCATCTAAGTTCTGATGTTTAGTTCTGACACATAAAATAAGCCGTTTCACAGTTTTTCATTGTTCCACCTACTTTTTAATTGGCTCTCTCATTGTTAACTGTTATTTAGAAGAAAAGGATATTTATTCTGATGTAATGTTTTTTTGTTATTTTCTTCTAGGATTACGTTTTTTTTATAATTGGATTATAATTCTTGGTAAATTAAATAATTTATATTCTTTATAAAGGCATTCTCTTCCTTTCATAGTCTACTGATAGGTTTAAAAATTGCTGGTCATCAAAGTAGGCTAACCAACCATATGGATCTACGTTAAGATATTTCCACGTATAAAATGTTCTAATTGTACATATTTGTCAATTAACAATTTATTTTCGGAAGACAAAATTGATGTCTACAATTGTAAGCTATGAATACTGGCATTTACAATTCTGACAATGAAAAGCAGTCTATAAAAGGAATTACTGAGAAACTCTGCAGAGAAGAAAAAGACTACATAGGAAAAGGATATAGCAGGACGCTGACTTCAATGGACAGTTACTAGCTGAGAATTAGTCATTTCGACCTATTACAGAAGTACAATAGTTTTTGTTCTATTTATATTTTGCATGTATACATGTAGTAGAGAATAACTTGCCAATTAAATATTATTTTGGAAATGTGTTGTTTTATTTCGTGTACGTGAACACGAGATCTAGACTTATATGGATTGAACCTTATCGGTGATTTAATTAAGAACGTAATTCGATTGAATCTATAAATTAATTAATAGGCGATTTTTCTGAGGTTTTTAATGGAATTTTTATGACTTTCTAGGTTAATAATTGTTACAGCATTTTTATATGGCGACAAAGATGCCTGACAAGATGGCGGATGCTACGACTATCTGATAATAATTATTACTGCACTCTAGCAGATGTAAACAATATGTGGGTTCCAAGATGGCTGCCATGATGTAAGTGCGTCTTTTTTATTAAAAGCATTTTATTACATTATTAAAATATTTTATATTTCTTGTTAATATTAATTTGCATTACCTTTTTGGTGGAATCAAACCGAGGACCATCCGGACAAGATGGTGAAATGGTATATAAGTATATATATATATATCATTTTTTAGATTATTCTCAGACTTTTTAATAAAATATAATTTGAGTTTTTTAGTTAAAAACTGAATCGTGTTGTAGAATTTCACTCGAGGTGTCAAATTTCACTCATCATGAGAGTAGCCACGATCCTGGCTTAGAGGTTTTTTTATTTTTCAGGAATCTTAAGCCTCTTTTATTTCATTTCAAGCCTCGTGCAATTTTTAAGACTAAAAGGGACACATTTCCTTTAAAAAAAAAAATAATAATTTTTTTTCTTGAAATAGGGACATTTTTAGAAATTTTCAGGAATTTTGAGTCAGTTTTGAGGTATTTTTAGGATTTTTTTCACCCGAAAAATCTTAGATTGTGGCCAAATAAGTCGAATTAAGTGAACAACAAAACTAATCATTAAGGATTAAAGGCAATGATTCCAGGAACTTCTTTTTAATGTTTGAATTTCATTCAGAAAAATAAATTTTGAATTAACTTTTAAAATGCCTTAAATCATAACAATTTTAAAATAAATTTAAAGTTAAATTTATTTGTCTAAAGGGAATCCAACCATTTTATTAAGAAGTTGTAATACATTTGTCTACGGTACGTCATTAATTAAACAAATAACTATTTAATTTAACTTATAAAATGGTTTTACTTTAAATGGTGTTTAACTTTAATATAAATAAATAACGACCTGGAATGTGTCTTACTGGTTTAGTACATCTCTGAAATCTTAAAAATTAACATATTATTTTAAATCGCTAAAAGAATAATGATGTCACCCCTAAAAATGTTCCGAATAATTTCTTACAAGGTTTCATTGTAAGGATGAAAAATGATTTTTTTAGTGCAGTTATTGTTGTAGCTTGAATATATGAAAACATAAGTAGATGTCAGTTTGTAAGTGTGGCAAGCTTAGGCGGCTTGATTTCCAGCACACGTCGACGACACCCTGGCGTGTGAATGTTGACCAGGGCAGGTGTGAAGCTCTAGCGAACAGGGGTGGCCTGCACCCTCTGGCGAGGGGCGCGAAGCCATAGCGCTAATACCCTCCCTCGCCGACCCGACAACAGGGGGTTGTTCCACGACACCCCGAGGCCGCCGCCGTCTGCAGTAGGGCAAGTCCTGACACGCGCCTCGTCGGCCCGGAGCTGGCATCACACACTTCCCGAGAACTGCAATAGCGCGAGGACGCGACATGCGTTAAGGTTCCTATCTAGACGCGTGAGAACTCGGTATCTGGACTAGAACTCTATCTTTGCTCAACAATGAGAAGTTCACAAGCTAGCAGAATCAGTTTTTATATTTTTGGTAATTTTTTTATTTTAAATTTTTGTGTAATTTTATGTTATCAAAGAAAATGTGTGTCGGTTTTCTACGTGTGCTCCCGATTATCCATGCCAATATTATGATGGCTTTCTCTGTGTGCTCTAATTATTCTTGTCAATATTATGATGGTTTTCTCCGTGTGCTCTAATTATTCTTGTCAATATTATGATGGTTTTCTCCGTGTGTTCCTGATTATTCTTGTCAATATTATGATGGTTTTCTTCGTGTGTTCCTGATTATTCTTGTCAATATTGTGATGGTTTTCTCCGTGTGCTTGCAATCAATCCTGTGGTTTCTCCAAGTGCTTCTGGTTATTTCTGAGAAACAGATCTATCCATGAAGGTGTTTTACTCTTAATGTGACATTTCATTTTATTCAAGGTTACAATTAATTAGTGAATTTATGGTACTAAATCAACACTTGCAATATTTTTATCAGGTGGAATATAAAAGAAAAAATATCATTATTCAGTCCAATAATAATATGCCCTGAGAAATCTGAGAAACACTAACTGGAA
Source organism: Bacillus rossius redtenbacheri (assembly GCF_032445375.1). Lineage (NCBI taxonomy): Eukaryota > Metazoa > Arthropoda > Insecta > Phasmatodea > Bacillidae > Bacillus > Bacillus rossius. Next base: position 183,097,302 of record NC_086330.1, on the reverse strand, counting down.
GAACAAACTTCCTTCTCCTTGAAGTCTAGCGAAACCATCCCTCTATTGCGATCTTTAGTGAGCATCCTGCATCCCGCATGAAATAAATAAATATTATTTACCTGCAAGCAACACGTGGCGTCATCTGTTGTTGAAAAGCAGAACTACTTTCAAGTACGTACCTTTGCATGAGATAACTAAAATCTCGCTGATGAAATATTTAAAAAAATATATTTAAGTAATGGTTCCAATTGGAAAAATGTCAGTTTGTATCTAACATTAGTCGCAGTAACTAATATGAATCCTCAGTCGGTGTCTGTCGCTGTATCGAAAAGACGCATGTTTAAGTTTTGCAGCAAAGAATTTATCTTGAGAAAGAATGGAAGACAACAAGAGAAGAATGACTGTGTTAAAAATTCACTATGCAATATGATAAGTTGTGTTCGATGTAGCAAATCGTTTACGTGGAGAGAAAGCTTAAAAAGACATGACAGAACTTGTAACGACAAGTCTACATACAAGCTAGAGGACAACGATGGGTCTACTAGACTAAGGAAGAGTGATCTGCATTATGACAATAATTTTCCTTGTCTTGGGAAATATTATATTCGTAGCTCTTCCGATCTCGAAGAAGAACTTAAATTGAAGGACGATTATGATTTATGGAAGAATGAAGATAATGGAAGAATCTTTAACGTGAAAAGTGAGATTACATTCCAGCCGAATTCAAGTAGATCTTTCCTACTTTGTAAAAATGATGGACTCCTAAAAAGGAAGCATGAAGATGATGATGACACTTCGACATCATCCACATCGAATTCATACGGTAATCTGGATGAAGAGGATGTCTTCTACAGTGATTGTTACAGTGACTCTGAGGCTGTTGACAAAGGCATAGACTGTGATGAAGCACCTAAAGCTGACAAGATCGAAGAATGTGGCGGTGTCCTCAGACCGAAACGATGGAAGCGACGTGTTATAATAAATAAATCTGATAACGCTTATTATGATCACTGGGATAATTGTGATATTAAAAGTATTTATAATAAACAAGCAAGTAACATGGTGGTAGAACAGATTGATTACACATCATGGAAAGATCCAAACATAATGGTTGACTGGCTAAGACTTCTACATGGCTTGCTTTGTGCAGGAAAATATTTGTGCATAAAAGAAATATCCTTCATACTCAAAGAACTGAGGAAAGCTGGCTACAAACAATAATGGCTTATTTTAGTTGTATTTGTATAATGTTAAGAAATAAATTAAATATTGAAAGTAAAAATTTAATGTTTTTATTTTTTGTATTCTGATTTCTAACTAAGACTTACTTCTCGTAACTTGTAATTCCAAATGGGCTGCCTTTCTGATGGTGCTTCCAAATGTGCTGCCTTTTTGTTGATGGTGCTTCCAAATGTGCTGCCTTTTTATTGTGCTTCCAAAATGCGCTTTCCTTTTTGTTGATGGTGCTTCCAAATGTGCCGCCTTTTCGTTGACGGTGCTTCCAAATGGAGTGCCTTTTTGTTGATGGTGCTTCCATAATGTACTTCCTTTTTGTTGATGGTGCTTCTATTTTTAATTTTGTTTTGACTCTAGTATTATAGTAAATTGTTCTTGATTTGACTAGCGTATTATTTCATCCGGTACATGTATATAAGCGAGTCCTAGACAGCAGGTCACTCAGTTTGTTACTGTCGTTAACGGTGTACGGTTCACCTAGTTTGTTTCTTCTGGTGCATAAGTCGCGTAATTACCTGTTCTTGCGAGCTCGATGGCATCTTTACCGACTTTAACGTCGAACTCGATGGAGGTTGTACCATCGACTACGGGAACCTTGACGACAGTTACGACAGAGAAGGAGCAGATCCTGTTGGCAACGACGACGTCAACATTGGAGGAGATTTCAACAGACGTGATACCACCAGCAGAAAAGACTTTAAGAGTGCGAGGGAGATAATATTTTCTCGCGCGTGGTCAGTTGAAGTGGTTCATTTTTTCTTCGTAGGATAGCGCTTCATTTGGCTACAAGCGTACGGAGCGCTATCATGTGGAGATCCCGCGAACTGGTAGGAAAACGGAATTCCACACAAGTGTTAATGGTGGGTGGGGGGTGGAGTGAGATAGAAAGACGAATGAAGGACGGCTGATAGGGGTGGGATGAGTCACTCAGCTGTAGCAGCCAAGGCAATGGTTTTGTGATGTGCCGAGATGCACAAGAGAATCCAGGACACTGGACTATCACGCCCGTTTCACACATAACCAGACAGAGCGGATAGAAATTTTTTTTTTTTTTCGTTTAAAGGAACGCCGATTTTATGCTTGACTGATTCGGCGTTCATTTTATAACCTTTACGCTTCGTTGATGTTACTGTGTGATACAACACCACTTCGTTTAAACAGGGGTGCCCCCCCCCCCCCCTCAAACACTATGACTCACCCCCCCTAATCTAATGATGGTCTCCCCCGAAATTTGCATTTTCTCAATTATTTTATAATATTATACTTTTTTAGTATTATATTTTGTCACATTTTGCATAAGTTAAAACTGATTTTCTAATAATAATAATTTTGGGCATATCAGGTAATATTTAATATTATAATTTAAGCATACTATGACATGTGACAATGTTCTTTTCAATCCTTGCTTGATACCTTAATAGCTTAAAATGAAGATGAAATAGTATCGCAGCATCACTCACAATAGTTCAGTAGTACAATGGAAAGTTTTAAAAATTCTGAATTAGACATATATTAAAAACAGTAAACATTGAGATATATAATATATATATATATTCATCTTAGCATAACAAACAAAAGTAATACAGATAAACGCCTGTTTGAAAATCTTGCTCAAATTGAATTTGTGTCTCCTTGCAATAACTTTCACTAGCAAAAAAATTGCATGATTAAAAAATAACGCTGATCTATATCCTTGACAAAAGCTTCTTCCTTGAAGATTTAGATCAAGAGAAGTTCTCAACGATTTCATCATTTGGAATGGATGCAAGCACATCTTTTTCCGAACACAGAACCATTAGATTTGACAGCCATCTGTCATCCATGCACGTTCTCAGCCTGTTTTTCACTATACGTAACTTACTCATTGCTCTTTCTGCGGAACAACTTGTTACTGCCAATGAGAGTAAAGTTGCATAAACAACTTTAATAGCTTTAAACCCAGAAAACATATTGAGGCATCGATAAGGTTTCAGAAACCACTGGGTTACCCACAAAACATTTTTCTTTTCATCTCCCTCATCTTCCTTTTCCTCTTCATCACCATCGATTTCTTCTGTATCTACCAGGATTTCATTAGCCACTTCAGTCTCTTCATCTTCCTTTCTTGATGTTCTTGGGCTTTCTTTTACCACATAGGATAGTGAGATATTTGGATGTGTGGCAAGGTATAGATCACTGAAGCTGTTCAGTTCTTCAGCCACCGAGTAACAATCCCACTTGAAGAAATCACACAACTCTGTGATGTCTTCAGATTTAACATTATCTTTCTCTGCATTAAGAACTCCTGTGTGAGAAAAGTGGCTCATTATTTGCATAACCATTTTTAAGGAATGATCGGAAAATCTATCCTCGAGCTGACCATGCAGAGAATCTAAGAGCTTAAAATACATTTCAATTTTAAGTCTACAATTTAGGTCTATTATGGGCTCGCCAACTCCAATCTAGTCCATTGCCCTCTTCCTAAACCTTTTTCTTCCAGGTACTGGTACAAGTGGATGAATGTCATGTTTTATCGCAAAATCTTCCGATTTTTTTAACACTTTAGACCAACCTTCGTCACTTCGGAGGTTCTTGATTTTAGTCTTAACACTGTTAATGATTGTTTGAACAGTCCCATAATCGATAACTACACCTTGAAGACTAACTGTCACAGGATTCATTACAGTGAATACACACTGGGCGACATGAAGAGCAGTGATTACATTAAAAGAGTTTATCTTGCTCAATAGCCCTTTCGCAAAAGTCACGGTTTCTCTGTCAAATTTTTTGCTGTCCTGCAAATCCTCTAAAGCTGACGTAATCTCCTCGAAGCACAATATTATAACTTTTATTGCTTCGGCTTTGTTTGACCATCTTGTTGTTTGCACCCTCTTCAGTCGCTTCCTCTTGTCGCTCAACTTCGTTCTCAAATCCATTTTCTCAACAAAAACATCATGCCTTTTATGCCCAGAGTTAAACAAGCGATATAATTCTTCCAGCACTGAAAACAATTCTCGAATCTGGGGGCAAAAATCAATTGCTTTATCAAGAACGAGGGCGAATCTGTGCGAAGTACACTAAACATAATAGGCAGTGTCATACTCATTTTGAATTAAAGTTTTAAGCTCCGAGAAATTGCCCCTCATATTGCCAGCACCATCCATACTTTGACCAATCATATTTAAGGGGTTTAGTCCTACTTCCTTCAAAGTGTCTACCAACTTTGACTTCATATTTGCTCTAGTGACATCAGCAGATGTGAATACCTTTATTAGTCGCTCGCATGGTTTTGCAGATACTTCTGAATTTTCTACATATCTCAGAAGGACAGTAGTTGCTTCTTTCTCAGCGACATCTTGTGTTGAATCCAAAATGACAGAAAAATTGTTACTTTCCTTTATACTGTCAACTATTCTTTGGGTTACCATGACAGTCATAATTGAAATCAAGTCTGATAAATTTCTGTAGCTTAGAAAATTTGATCCCAGTTTATGTTTGTTCATCCTTGCATTTTCAATTTTTTCTAGATACATTCTGGCATCAGGGTTGTGTTTAGCTAGAAGTTTAAACAACTTCGGCAGCTTTCCTTTAACTACAGTGTTTTTTCTGAATGCTAGCATTTCCTCAACCAAGTACCTGCAACAATCAATGACGACGGAGAAAACTTCACTTTGTTGTCGAATGTTCTCATTTTCTTTTTCACAAAATGTACTGGTAACATGTTTTCCTGCAATCCATTTGACCCTCGCAATTTGGCAAACTAAGTAGATTTTAGAAGTTTCGTGAACCTCAATATCTCTTTGTGCATTACCTGTGCGCCATCCTTGATAGCCGTTACCAAATGACCAAGTAGAATGATGGTTGGGTAGTGCAAACAGAAGGCAATGCAAACAATACGCACATTCATTCCGTTTACTGTAAACCAACCAATTTCTGTGTTTTACCGTGCCATCAGGAAGTTTGTACTTCCGCCACTTCATTGAGAATTTTCTGTTGTTGACTGATGGAAAATCGTATTCAGGATAAAACTCATTTTTTTCCAATTTAAAGCCAAACTCTATGTCTCTGGCTGTCAGTTTGATTTCACTCAGTCTACAAGGATCACTGTTATTATCGTCGGAAATCAATTCAGCAGATACCACTTCAGTGTCCGGCATTATTATTTATGTAGTTAACTCAGGCTGAATGCTAGAGGGCAATCTGAAAGGTATTTGATCTTGAAATTTCTCATCTGCATTAAATCCATGCGAAGGCCCAGGAACACTTGACATGTCAGTGGTGGATGACATCGACAGAATACCATCAGTCGCAGGAGGATTCTCAGCAGAGTAGGTGTTATCAAAAACGATGGAGGGTGAACCAGAAGTATCAGGATAAGTTGTTGACTGGCCCTGCAGAATATCTCAATATTCCTCTCCAGTTTGTGTGACGTCATTCCTAAAATAATATATATATATATATACTTTGCACAATTGGGGATATTTTGAAATGCCTATTTTAATGGCCTAAAAACATGTAATAATTGCATAATGAATTTACACACACACTAGAAAATTACCTGAAGGGGCCCGCTTCGTGGCCCAAAAAAGGTGTTTCTAATATGCGTGTTGTCTTGAAAGTACTTAAGGCACCCGCCTACCTGGGAGCGCATTCCGAACTTTCACTCGCTATCCAAGCAACCTTCGCGGGCGACAGCGGTCGTTGCTGGAACTAGGCTGCAGCCGCGTACCCTCGGCGGGAGTGTCATTCATTTTCCCCCTTCCAAGAATTGTCACAACCGTAATAGGGTGTTTCAAAACCACCAAAACTTCTGCTCTTATGGTGGAAAGAAAGATAATTGATACCGCGTGCAATTCTCTCTCTTTCTCCATCCCTCCCCCCACCCCCCTTTTTTGTTGTTCCTACGCTACGTCCGTCGCATACAATGCGGTGACCTTATAATTTTATTTCTGCATAGTTTGTAGAAATGTCCAGCGCATGCCCTTATATTAGTGCCACATACATCCCGTGAATAGTTAGTAAGATACAGAAGCCTGAAAAACACATTTTTGGCCATGTTCAGGGGTAATAAAATATTGTTTTTTTATGTACAGTTCATTTTGAAAATATATTTTAGTTCTTGCCTAAAGTTTGAGTTCTTTTCATACCGAATCCGATTTCTAAAATTTTCTGTAGTATTCTGTTTAAACGTGTATTTTAAACACTATGTAACACTGTTCACTTGCTAGGTAGGCGAGCGCCTTAAGCAAGGGCAGTCTTTTGAAATGTGTGTTATTTTCGTAGATAAATGGCGTGAACACACATTTACATTGTTTCGGTATAAAAACGTGTTCTATCACGCTGCAGCGCGATTTTCTGGCATGTAGACGGGCCCCGTAATAAGTGTCTGATACCGATATGTACATTTGTATTGCTTATTATATTTAACACTTACCTTTCTCGTTCTGGTTGATAAATAGCAGTAGATGTCGATGTTCCCTCAACATAAGGTTTCCACTCAGAACTATCACTGCACTTCACCTCAATTATTTTTATCCTAATTTATAAATTGTGCTTAACTTTATAAAAATGATTATTATTGCAATGGTCTGCCCACTTATCATGTCTAACAGTCCCTTCACACGAAATCTATAAACATTTATATTTATATTGCGTTTGCTTTTTAGGCATGGCTACAATACCAGCATTATATCACGATTACACTTCAAAAACTAATTAATTCGAAGATGATAACAATAAGAATAACGCACAAGCACAACCCGACTTCGCACTGATATATTCAGTAATGGCAGACAATAGCTTCAGTGTGGTCCAGCCAATTCTGGGCGTCGCTGCCAGCTATAACAAGCAAAACAATGGAAAGAGAAGGAATGCGTGTAAAGTGATAACACTTTTCCTATTTCTGTCTATATATTTTGACTTGTAAAGAAAGTGTGGGGAATAATCCGAAATATGGTCTCAACTATCAGGCGGGCATGAGCTGAACAGAGGTATAGAATTTCCAAGCCTGATAGAATGCATTAGATTCTCCTTTCAGTTGCACGGTCTGTGCAGGCGCGAAGCTTTTTATTTTATTTTTTTTTTTTACTTTTGAGTGTGTGCGCTTATTGTCGAAGCGGGGATAGGGACCATCCTGAACCGACAGATGCCAAACTGCTTTTGTTGAGGAAATTGCGGGGTTGCCAATTTGCTATACAAGATCCCTTTCAATTATCAAAGCACCAGAAACGTATTTTCCCATTAGAAGCTATACGTATGTAAATGATATATATATTTCTTGTCTTTTGACAACCCCCTGAAATTTTAAGGACGCAGTCTGCGTCGTTACCCGCCCTTGTGGGCACCACTGGTTTAAATAAAAACCGTACAACAGTTCTGGTACATATAATATTACAAAGTAAATTTATCACACATGTTTATTTTACATTTTACTGCTAGCGAAACAAAAAAAAAAAAATTGGTTGTCTGTAAAGTCGGTTTACGGACGATAGTTTAATGTGACAACGTCATAACATAACATTGATGAAATGATTGCATACTTTTATGAATAAAATTAAATAATTTTTATTTAAATATCACTATTTTGAATGGATTTACAAAAAGAAGGAGTGAAATAAAATCTACAATTTAATTGATAAATTTACTTTTATTTGCACTCAATAATTCAAATATGTTTATTACTTTAACGAAGAGATTATTTTAACTGTAACGTTTATACATGTTTGCTGTTTAACTTCTTCCAATCTGTGTTATTCTGTTAAGGATAGGAAAATGATAGCAAAAGTAGGAAACGAATGGGAGTGTTTCAAGTTTAATGTGCCTCGATAAAGTAAAATCGATGGTTGTTCCAATCGAGTAGAAGAGAGATAGATGCGGCGCAAGCGTACAATGAGCGTAACGGAACACATCATAACGGGACAATGTGCGTAACGGGACACTTATTCGTGCATGCAGCCGCCGTTCATCGTTTTATTAGACGTTGTCACGTCAATAGAACTTTAGCTACAAGTCTGCCTGACAACTGCATAACGAAACTTCTTTTTTATACCTTTTTTTTAATACACTTGACGTTTCTTACTCGTGTTTTGTAACAAATATACCGTTCATTTGTAGAGAATAAAACACAACATAATTTGATAATAGTTTGAGAAGATAACAGCATATAAACTCTGAAAAATCGGCGATCTCGGCACTTTCAGCATTACAAAATATCGGTTTGACCTCAACTTTTTCTGCTCTTATCGCGCGAGGTGGCGTTAATATCAATGGCGCGTTCTGATAGGCTGGAATAGCGTTTCTGGCTTACCCGAATTACTAGGCACTGGCTCAGGCAACTCAAGCTGAACTACTCCAGGAAATATTATCCTAATCAGTTTGCTAGTGTACTATTTTCTAAATGAAAATTTTCTAATTGTTTCTCCAATTTTTTTTTCAAAGTTTAAAAAAAAAACATGAAGTCCGTGTAGTCTACGTTTTTGATTTTAAGAAAAGTCAAACAAGAATTTGTCTTTTTTTTTCTTCCCACAATGGACCTAGATAATAGTCTGTAAATACAAATGTCCATACTTTAATATAAACTTAAATTTAACTTTTATAAATGTATGTTGTGTATAATTAAGTAAACCTTTCTTTATCTATCAACATAATATTTGCTCCGGAACCAATTAAGTGAACTTAAAAGTCAATGTTACTGGCATTACAGTATATTACTCATAAATTATTATTATTGCAATCACAACTGGTAATCATAATTTAAACAGAACTACTATTACCTATTTCATTATCCGAATATTGACGTTTAGCTTGTGAAAAATGTCTCTGTGAACAGGATTGCAAAAATATTATTTTACCAGAAAACTATTGGACTGCCAGAAACTTTTTAAAAAGTGAACGTCAAAATTCAGACAACATGGACTATATCTCAATGGAAGTTATTTCTGAATACAAAATATTACCATATCGGTTTTTCGAAATTGAATGACAGTTCACTATATTATCATTGTGTTATGTTGAAATTGAGCCAACTTCTCGCTACAGAAAGGAAACGTATGTCACTTCTCATATAATGTAGAACATGGTCGTGGTAACTACCCACCTATATACTACCTCTGAAGGTACAATTATTACTGAACTCGCATTCGCGGTGGCCTGGGTTTCAATCCTTTTCCAGCGAGTCTTGTTATATTTTAAGCAGTGTATCTATATTGCGGCAAATATTAGACTAAATTATATGTGTCGTTAAGAGCCATGGCCGTCTATGGTGGAAGGCCGCGGCCTAAGGTGTGGGAGGGCTTGCTGCCTGTCGCTCAGTGGCTGTTCTGTAATTGAAACTACCGTACATCTAAATATGATACAGAGACTATAACAACTAATGAGCGACAGCCATTAACACTAGCACACCGCGGCCTTCCAATCAAGATGTCCACGAAAGAGCACATCGAAAATTAATATTGAAACATGTAATTAATTTGAGTGAAAAAATATGTATTTCTTTAGATTTTTTTTGTTCATGTTACGTAACGTTTTCTTTCCATAGGCTGGTCATAGGTTCGACAACGTAACCAAAATAAGTTTACTCTTGGTTATTGAGAAGTAGTATACGAATATATTTCCTGCGCCAGGCGCCAAGCGGTGGTTGTGGTGTCGGTGTCACCATCTTGGATTGTGACGTCACGGCGACCATCTTGGGTGACCTTGAACTTGACCTTTGACCTTGACCTTGACCCCGGCGGTCATTTTGGATCCACCATCTTGGATCCGCCATCTTGGTTGACGTCATTTTGTTTTCTCGAACTTTCCACCATTTTGTTTACCGCCATTTTTAATTATGACGTCACCGTTGCAATTTCTGTTACGCCCGCCATTTTTAACTTTTTTATTTACTATCCGATTTTAATGGAAAAAAAATTAAAATTTAAAAAAAATCCAATTAATAAAATTTTAATAAAAAAATCCAAAAAACATACATTTACGTCACGGAGCTCGGAGTCCTCGGTTCTAACCCGACGAGTGCAAAACAAATAAAAATTGTGACAGGTTCCTTCCTCAATGGTGGCAGCAGGCAGACTGAATTCCCCCATCACTTTTTTTTCATAGCACATATATCTATTACCCCCTCCCCCCTCATCAACCCAGTTTTTTGTTAATTTTTTTTTATCGTAAAAAACCAACCACCAAAACAACTGCTGCTGTTCTCCCACCCCTCCAAGAAAAAAAAAGTTCACCCCCCCCCCCCCCAACGATTACTCTTTACCGTCATTCCCACCCCTACACTCCTCCTCACCCCTAATTTTTTATTTAGGGTATAAATACAGCTTTTGTCGGACCCGGGAAGCCTTCAGTTACCTGCAGTTCCTCGCGCGCACCAGTCGTCTACTGAGGGGGTAATGTTTGCTTGTTGTGCGAGCGGAGCAAAACTCTTGACGGCCATCTTAGCATATGGTAAAGTGCGCACGCTTGCGACACTAGATAAGTAGACGGAGTTGACGTACTTACCTAAAGTAAGTCTTACCTGGTCTACGCCCCTCATGAGATAAGATACGACTACAAGTTCCTACAGCAAGATCCAGACATCCAAGATTGTTTGCCGTGCACCGAGTGTGACAGAGGAAGCTCCAGCGTCCCCGGCACACCGCACATGAAGTCATGATGCAAGAAGCGGCAAGATGCGTGCAGGCAGCGGCAGCAGCAGCCTAGATCCTGAGTGCCATGCCGCAGTCACCATCTAGGTGCCACTCCAGCCTCGTCGTACGTGTAACTCTGAGTAATGACAATAGTAGTATGTAAATGTATGTCCGGGGACAGGCTCCAGGCGCGAGTTGCGGGAGCCGGGGTCAATGACCGATTGCTCTGACGTCACGGCGGCCATCTTGGATGAGCGTAACGGGATTAAACGTAACGGGACAAGTAGATCACGGCGGCCATCTTGTATCTGCCATTTTGGATGACATAGTTTTGTTTTCTCGAACATTCCGGCATTTTGTTTTCCGCCATATTGGATGATGACGTCACAGTTGCAATTTTCGTTACGGTCACCATCTTTAAAATTCTTATTTATTATCCGATTTTATTGAATTTTTTTAAAAATTATAAAAATATTTAAAAAAAAACATACATTTACGACACGGAGCTCGGAGTCCTCGGTTCGAACCCGGTGAGGGCAAAAAAAATAATTCAAAATGGCGACCGATCCTTCCCTCACAGTGGCTGCAGGCAGACTGACCCCCACCAATTATGTCATAGCATATATATCGCCAGTTAGCATGATGTCATATCCGCCATATTGTCCTCGTCTGCTGGAAGCGATCATCATTGTATCGTCGGCAAGAGTGTGCTGACACCTCGTCAGTTTAATTCGTACCTGCTAGAGTGCAGTAATCATTTATTATTATTGCTGTGACACCCGCCATCTTGTTATTTGGCCGAAATCTTGTAATTGTGTAATTATTTAGCTATAAATTCGGTAAAAGTTCCAAAATTCATTAAATAAATCACTCATTAATTTACATGTTGATTCGATCGAATCCCATCCTTGGTTCGATCCCTAGACGATGCAAAACATATAATTTTATGTAAAAAATTAATAATTTCAATAAACCATGTTAAAAATTCATTAAATAAATTTGTTATCTATATAATGATTGATTAGATCGACTAAGGTCCTCGGTTCGATCCCTGGTTGATACAAAACAACTTTAATATTTTAAAAAAGTACCACTAAAGGGGTAGGTTTGAGAAAATAAAAACACCGCAAGTTCTTTAAAAAATACTTTTATTTCATAAATTCTACACTACTACAAGTACAAACAAAAAATACACAGATAAATAACTAAAGCCTTTTGGATTTCTCGATGTCTGCATCTGCCACCCACGAATTAAAGCGAGGTGGAAAGCCCCACCACTTGACGTAGGACCGTCCATTTCTTCGTTTTATAATCTTCTCCACCAAGTACGTATCGGGAAACAATGTAGGCTGAATCTCTTTGGCATAGAAGCCGCCATGGATAGGTTTGTGGTCCAAATCTTCGAGGTAGTAGGTCCTAGGCTCTGATTCACGAACATGTGTCACACGGAAAAGTTCAGGACTCCAGTTCGCAGTGAATCCTTTCTCAAAGATACCTTTCTGCTTGGAGATTCGCACAATGTCACCGACGGTAGCTTTAAGTTTTCGTGGATCTTTCTTCTTCGTGTTTGAAAACACTGTTTGAAGCAGGCGATTGTCCGTTACATCCTTTGGCTTCATTTTCGTGGTAGAATGCACCGTGGAATTACACTCGCTTATTAGTTTCGGCAAGATGTCAAGCCACTTGTAATTTCCGTTAGCCGTGAACTGCCGCCACATCTTGGAACGCAAAGTTCTGTTAAACCTTTCCACAACGGAGGCTTTGATGTTACTAAATGTAGCGTAGTGTTTGATGCCATACTTCTTCATCAAAGACTTGAAGGTTGCATTGTAGAACTCTTTCCGGAGGTCCGTTTGCAGGTGCGATGGTACACGTGCATCACGCAAAATATTGTTCATGGTCTTGGCTACTTCAGTTGCAGTCTTTGATTTGACAGGTCTAGCCCAAGCGAACTTGCTATAAACATCGATGACTGTCAACATGTACTTGAAACCTTTATTCAATCGGGAATATGGTATCATCTCAACAAGGTCCGCCTGGAATAAATCATCAATTCCACGAACTATGACTTTGCGACAAAGGTATTTTCGTCTAGCAGGAGCATGAAGTTCGCGAGCGATTCCGGTTCGACTCATTGTATGAAGCCGGCTTCCCTCAGTTCTTCAAGTATGGAGAATATTTCGTTGATGTTCGAATAGTTTCCTACACTAAGCGAAGCATATATAATTCTAAGGCGACCAAGTAATTCATTTGGGTCGTCCCAATATACATAGTCCAATAACTGACCACTATCTAGCTTTTTTAAACCTTCACCATGTGTTTTTAGTTCACTGAAGAGATTAGCAAGAATGTCGATCTTTTCATGATCTTCGTCTTTATATACACCACTATCTGGATCGTTATCGCGAAAATGTGCATTGGTTAGCTCAAACAGTTTTTTTTTACTCTTGTAAGTCTTTGTGAGAATATCCTTTAGGCTACCTGCGAAACAGCAATTCATACAGACCCGGAGTCCCGCGTATTTTGAACTCTTCTACGCGCACGATATTTCCTGGTAGAAAGTCTATTTCTTTAGCACCGAGGAACCACTTATTATGTTTTCTGTACACTCCGTAGGTCGTGTCATTATTCCGGCTCGTAAACGATATCAGGTATGATCGGACCATTGCATTAACTTGATGTCCCTTTTTCGGTATTTTCTTCTTGTGCATGGACTCTGTACCTGTTAAGTCCTTTTCTTCTCGATCTGGATCATACTTTCTCTTCTTTACAGTTGGCATTTCATCTTCGTCTTCTGTCTTCACAATGATGGCTGGTTCTTCCTTGTTTTTAAGTTCGTCGAGGCGACTAGTGATTGGTTTAAATATCTCCTCATTTTCCATCTCACGTGCAAGTCTGGTTCGTCTAGCAAGTAAATATTTTTCACGAACAGACTGTATACCTCGATGAAGGTCACTGGCCAGTTCCGACATTGTACTGGCTGGAAACATATTGCAAGACCTCCTTATATACTTTTTTATTCGTTCACAGAAACTTCTTTCTTGTGTTTGGCTAAATCTGAATTTGTTGACAAGTGAGATAGTGATACTTTCAGACTACTTTGAAAAGTTCTCAAATCGTCAGGTCTTTGCGCATTCGATACTTTGATCATGTCGCGAATTCGAGAATCCGAAGCTTCCACGCGCTGGTCGATGGCAACCAGATACTCTAGTAATACCTCTTTCACACTTTCCACCTTTTGAGCCAGTAGTATAATGTATTTGCGGATATCGGAGTCGTGACAAACAGTTATTATGTCTGCTGCTACGCCCGAATTTTGAGATGCTATGACTTATGTTTAATGATAAACTGATCGAAACCTTGTCTCTACCTGCCCTTATATAGAGGCCAGTCATTGACTATTACTAGGAATCCGTGTTCGTCTTTCCAACACAAGGAGCACATGTCTTTAAATTCCTGGAATGTCATGTCGGTGTTTACGTGGTCGTCATAAGCGTGACGTAAATTAAGTTCGTCCATGCGAAAAAGCACTATGACATTCGCCTTGTCTTGTAGGAGATGTTTTGGAATACGACTGTACGTCTGACACAGGTAAACGCTGTCTACATTGGCGTGTCTACCAATGGAAAAGTACTCTTGTATTATGCCTTGCTTCTCACACATTACATCGTCGAAAACAAACACGGAATTCACTCTGGCTTCGCTAGGAGGTACCACATCCGCTTTATCATTAAACGGGAAATACTCCAGACCATCCACAGATTGTAGAACCGTAGCTAGTCGCTGGTACTTGGTTGTTGCAACGATTTGGAATAGAGGTATACATTTTCGAACCTAAGACCGTTTGGTTCCTCTAATAAACTCAGCAGAACGCACATTGTACCGAAGTTGGACAAACCCGCCATTATGCATCGTACGGCAGAAGGGAACAGTAATCCATGTCGTGATTCACGCGCACTAAATACATCGTCTTGCGTAATGCGCACGGGCAAACACACTTCTTGCTTGACAACCTGCATTGTACTGCCAAAAATTTTTATAAAAGAAGTGTATTTATACTTTCTGGTCAGTTGTGTGTAATGTCTCGAAGAGGTAAGAACAAAAAACACATCGGTGCAGGACTCGTAAACTCGCTGATAAACAATCTGCCATTCAAGTTACACATTCCCGGCTACAGATTCTGTGGCCCCGGCACTAAACTAGCGAAAATGTTAGCTCGCGGTGACATGGGCATTAATTCTCTCGACGAAAAGTGCAAGCAGCACGATATCGCATATTTATTAAGCAAGGATCTGAAATACAGACACCGGGCCAACGAGATATTGGCACAGGAAGCCGAAGATATAAGTAAATCATCGAACGCGGGACTTGGAGAAAAAATCGCAGCATGGGGCGTATCTAAAATCATGAAGGCAAAGACGAAATAAGGACTGGGTGCTCGTCGAGCCAGCTCCATCAAGTCAAAGACTAACTCACGCAAGACTAAACGCAAGACTGGTGCAAGCGTGCAAAAAGCCAAGCAAAATTACAGACTCTCGACAAGAAGATTATAGGAGGATTTCTTCCTTTGCTTTTGCCTGCATTCGGTGCTCTCGGAGGCCTCATCAGTGCAACGAGCGGTATAGTGCGGGCAGTCAACACATCGAAGAATGAGCGCAAGCAGTTAAAAGAAGCACAGCGACACAACACCAACATGGAAGCCATTGCCATCGGTAAAAACAACGGCGCAGGACTGTACTTGCAACCTCACAAGACAGGCCGAGGCATGAGAAAGAAACAAATGAAAAAATCCTAAGTTTCATGACGAAACATCCGCTCACCAATATAGTTATAATCAAGTACGCACGCAAACTGAAAATACCAAATTTCCGAGGCGTGTTTATGCGAGACACTTTGCCCAGCAGCCAAAAAAACGTGAGTGCGCCATCATTAATTTAGAACCGTCGTCAGGCCGTGGCACGCACTGGGTGGCCTATGTAAAGACTGGAAAAAAAGCTACTTACTACGACAGTTTCGGTAATTTGAGACCTCCGCCAGAACTTATGTGGTACCTGAATCGAACCACTACATAGTTCTACAATTACGAAACCGAATAAAAGCTTAATCAAACAAACAGCGGACACTTGTGTCTTCGCTTTTTAACAAACAAAAATTAGCTGACAGATAAAAATTGCTACTTAAAGGTTGTGCAGTGATGATAATTTATTAGTCATGTCGATAACACTTACCTTGACAGGTCACGCATCTGAGCTGCGGGCGGTTGATTTCCCGCCACTGGACTTGAACGGAGAATGAAGCAATGGGCTCGTAGATTTACAAACGTATAATGCCACACCGAACGTTGACGAAGAAAACTGCAAAATGTGCTTCCTGAAAACCGATAGGACCGCTCATCAAATACAGTTACCTGTTGGCTCTTACAAAATTGACGACATTGCAAATTACATTAGGGATATGTTACCACAGGATGTAGACTTTCAACTGCGGGAAATCAAAACACTCAAAAAAGCATTCTAACATGCAGTGAAAATGTCGACTTTACGAAATCTGGGACCATAGGTACGATGCTCGGATTCGAATCAAAGGTGTATGATACAGGAAGAACATAGGAATCCACGCATGCAGTAAACATTTTGCCTGTGAATGTCATAAGAATAAACTGTAATTTGGCAAGTGGAACGTATCTCAATGGAAGACTAAGCAACATGCTGCACGAGTTTTCGCCGATGGTCCCGCCAGGATAAAAACTGGGCGAGGTACTGCAAAGTATCATTTATGTTCCAGTCGTCGTGAAGGGCGCACACGAAGTCGTCGTCAGAATCGTTGACCAGCGAGAACCATTGGGGAATTTTCAAGACGAAGAAATTACATTACGTCTGCACTTGAAGCGATGGGCATAAAGTTCGTAACACCGAACAGTTATAAAAGAAATCGTATTGCAGTGAATAAGAACAGTTCTCTACCAGACATCGGTGCATTAACACCTGACAGCATAAAGTATCTTCTCAGTATTGTACAAGTGCCGAATAAATATGGAAGACAAAATCCTCAACGTGGAAGATCCGGTCATTTTTGATGACCGCATTACGAAAATGAAATTGCACGAGTACCAGCCTTTCCTGCTCGGACCGTACGCACTACCATCGGTAGTATGCATTGCAGTACAGCACCAAGATATTTGTACTTTACCTTCGTAGTCATTTCTACGTATAAGAGGCACGCTGACAAAAGTGGATGGTATGCACCCGACAACGACATCAATATCCTGCAATGGTATTCTTTACCTAATCAAGCGCATTACATGTGTACTCAATGGTGTCGAGGTAGACCAGACGAGAGATGTAGGCATAACATCTGCTATGAAAAATTACCTTTCGCTCACGCCAAATAAACTGGCTGCTGCAAAGATGGCCGGTTGGGCTGTCGAGGATGAATATAAACTTCCAGGTTTATGCCGAAGGGAAGTTCGAAGTTTTTGTTCCTCTGTCCATGCTTCTTGGATTCGCAGAGGACTACAAGCATATAATCATTAATTCGAAACAAGAGCTCGTACTGCTTCTAGCCAACATGTACATTAATGCAATTCTCGCCGCTGCAGAAAACCCTCAAGATGTCTCGCTAACACTGCAGTCAATAGAGTGGATGTTGCCCCAGATCCAAGTGAGAACCGTTGAACGAGTAAAGATGTTGAAGAACATAGAAAATGGCAAGAACTTCGATGTGCCATTCCGATCCTGGAGCCTGGAAACTTATCCTGGCTTGCCTCGTAGTCAGCATATCAATTGGATAGTAAAGTCCAACTTCGCTATGGAAAAACCAAGATACATCATCGTCGGGTTTCAGTCCGGAAGACAGCTCAATGCAGGAGTAAGTCGCTCCTTATTCGATAAGTGTCAAATACGTAATGTAAAAATATTTTTAAAACAGCGAAAGCTATCCGTATGTTGACATGAACATGGACTTTGAAAGTGGAAGATTTCTTCTCGCATATCAAATGTACGCCAATTTCATCAAGCTTACTATGGGCGGAGACAGTCACCGATACTGAGTCCCGACAGTTTCAAGAACAAGACTCCGTTAATGGTGTTTGGCATTTCGAAACAGAATGATCGAATAAATTCAAACATCATCGACTGTAGGATCGAGATAACGACTAGCGGAAATATACCACCAAACACCTATGCTTTTTGTCTGATACTTCACGATCGGCTTGCATCGTACAATTGTCGAGACAAACTTGTGAGAATTCTGACATAAATACAGTTTCGTTTTCGATGATAATTTAGCTATGGCCGAGCATTGCTAGCGAAAAGATGTACTGCAACCTGCAAGGTTTCCAGAGTCAAAATGGATTCGTGCTCAAGGAAATTAGCGCCACCTCCGGAGACAAGACTCGAACCCGCACGTTCCGACCCCCGTATCCCTGGAAATTCTTAGACGAAAAAAGCAAACGGTCGAATGAATGGCTATGTAATTACTACCATGGCCTTGAGTGGGACGAAGGGAAAATTCCATACCAACAAGTGAAATACACTATCGAGGATTTACTAGTTCAAAACGAAATAATTTACGTGTCCAGACCTGAACAGAAGAAATGGCTGAGCAAGTTGTGTGAATCACCTGTTGAAATTGTATACATACAGACCGACTACGGCTGTCCTTCCCTGCGCAAGCTTAGTGAAATGTATGACGTACAGCCACGTGACAAGTTGAACGTGTCTGTGCCTGTACAAACTCGCAGTTAATGCAGAAATGGCACACACAGCGTTAGTAGGAGCCTGCATATATAAATGGTGTAAATCTGTACGTGCCTTCAGTTGTCGTTTTACCCGCAAGAAGATGTTTACGTTTCATCCTGCTAACTTGTACGTGAGCATAAGACCTAGCTTCAGCAGTGTCGAGTACAGCTACTGGGATGCCGGGTATCTACGTACATATACAGAAACCTGTGATGGAGGCGCTCAGCATTGGCGGTTTGCGCACTTTCCTGTGTCCTACGAACCGACTCAGCAGCTGGTAGATTGTTGCGAACCAGGAAACTGTGCCATCTATCACATGAGACTACATACAATCCTTCTTGCTAGCATCGCTGAAGTAGTCGCCTTGTCTGCACGTGCAACACCAAACATGGTCGTATTGCAACATGTTGTGACCTGTAATGCTTCTACGCAGACGTCCAAACGGTGTGCGTCTCTACGTCGAAGTTCAGTCAGTGAATCTGTCACAACTAGCACTGAGCCTAAGCCCAGGGGTAGACGTGGTCACAGACGTCACCGACCATGTCTTGCCGGAGTTGTCGACGTCGCAAAAGATCACCAGCTGGAAACCTGTGTTTCTGATCCCGTGGCCTACGAATCAGTTGGAACCGGAGTCAACGAACCAGTTGGAACCGGAGTCGACGAGTCAGTTCGTGCGGCATTAAAGACATTGCTTGTGAAAATGCTTGATTCCTTAACCTAATATGTATTTGTGTACTTTTTATTAATAAATGTGTAATGCTTGAACTCGTGTGTTTTTTATTTTTACAATTTTTAGATACCTAATAGGAAAAAAAAATAATTTTTAATACAGACAATATTTTGACTCATGTAGTTTACCAGTAGACCGCGGGTATATAAACGAGGTTTAGACGACTGGACCCGCAGTTCACCTCTGGCCGCGGTGCAGTACGGACCTGCTCTCTTCAGTAAGTTTCGTGAGATTTAGTTACTGTTCTAATGTCGACCGGAATAGACTGTTTACCGTCAGCAGCGGGGACCTCGATGGCAGCAACGATGATGGTGTCGGAGATCTCGATACCGTCTGCAGAGGAGACAACGATATGTGTTGTTCCATCATCTGCATTCCAGACTTCAATTAATGAAGAGTGTACATCGCATCAATGCAAATATTGTGGCGCATCTTTTACTAAACCTACAAATGCGCGTAGACATGAAAGAAGCAGTTGTCCGAATAATTTACTGAAAAGAAAAGAGTTTAAATGTAACAAGTGCAGTAAACTCATTTCACGTATCGATAGCTTACATCGTCATTATAAAGAATGCTCCGAGAAAGTTAAGTGCGAGTATAATGAACATGGTTATTGTTTTGACTCATATTTTATACCAGCTAATGAGAATATATAACTGAGACCCTGGTGATATGTACTTCCGTCCGTCTCTGGCTGTGGTGATGAACGGATCGGATAGTCAGACTTGACTAACGTAATCGACCAGTATCTAGCTATTATTGAGAACTTGATGGCATAATTACCACTATCAACACCAACCTGGAGCGAAGGTCTACCATCATCAGTGCAGAGCTCGATGACAACGTCGTCTACAGCTACACCTACTCTCTCAGCACAACAGGAGATTTCGACGAATGCAACATCTTCCGCAGAGCAGACCTCAAAGGCTTCAGAAGTTAACATTTCAGGAGTGTTACAATGGTTGTCAACAGTGCCAGTGCCATTGATGAAGGCAGGAGCAACCAACGGTATTCCATCACCCAACTGTACGTACTGTGAGAAGATCAAAAACTGGAAATTACGTGATTATGTAATACACAATTGTAATAATAACTCTGAACGCATTAAATATCAGCGCAACACGTGTTTAAGCAAGTTTATACACTATGGAAGATTAAAACGACACCTCAGGAATTGTGATAGACTGGATGTACATTCATCAGAAACATGCTGTATATTTTGTAACAAAACATTAGCAACTATTCGAAGTGCAAAACAACATGAAATGTATCAGTGTCCTTTTAATGAAGTCGATAATTCGCCCTTGTGTGGATATTGTGGTGTACCAGTATGTCGACCTAATAGACTGAATTGAAATTTAAAGTCACGTAAAAAGCTTAGTCCGTACAATAAGAAGACTGTTTGAATCTAGATATCTGTCTGTGTATTTTTTTTGTATTTGTAGTAGTGTAGAATTTATGTAATAAAAGTATTTTTAAAAGAACTTGCGGTGTTTTTATTTTCTCAAACATGCCTCTTAAGTGGTACTTTTTTAAAATATTAAAGTTCTTTGTATCGACCAGGGATCGAACCAAGGACCTTAGTCGATCTAATCAATCATTATATAGATTACAAATTTATCTAATGAATTTTCAACATGGTTTATTGAAATTATTATTTTTTTACATAAAATTAAATGTTTTGCATCATCGAGGGATCGAACCAAGTATGGGATTCGATCGAATCAACATGTAAATTAATGAGTGATTTATTTAATGAATAATACAATAATTACACAATTCCAAGATGGCGGCCAAATAACAAGATGGCGGGTATCACAGCAATAATAATAAATGATTACTGCACTCTAGCGGGTACGAATTAAACTAACGTGGTGTCAGCGCACTCTAGCCGACGATACAATGATGATCGCTTCTAGCAGACGAGGACAATATGGCGGACATGACGTCATGCTAACTGGCGATATATATGCTATGACATAAGTATTGGGGGTCAGTCTGCCTGCAGCCACTGTGAGGGAAGGATCGGTCGCCAATTTTTTTTTTTGCCCTCACCGGGTTCGAACCGAGGACTCCGAGCTCCGTGTCTTAAATGTATGTTTTTTTTAATATTTTTATTAAAATTTTATTACTTATTTTTTTTTAATTTTTTAAAAAAAAATCATTAAAATCGGATAATAAATAAAGATTTTAAAGATGGCGACCATAACGAAAATTGCAACTGTGACGTCATCATCCAATATGGCGGAAAACAAAATGCCGGAATGTTCGAGAAAACAAAATTACGTCATCCAAAATGGCAGATAAAGTGGCCTTCGTGATCTACTTGTCCCGTTACGTTGTGTCCCGTTACGCTCATCCAAGATGGCCGCAGTGACGTCAGAGCAATCGGTCATTGACCCCGGCTCCCTATCCTCGCGCCTGGAGCCTGTCCCCGGACATACATTTACATACTACTGACAATATGACACTCTTTCTTGTCAACGTCCAGTGTCTTACGTTCCAAAAGGGACACGTAGTGAAGCAACTGTCAGTGATATCCATCATTGGTGGTAAAGAAACCAGGACTTACGAATACATCTTTAAACCTCCTTGCGACTGGACGGAATTGGACAGATTCATTAACGCGAGAACCGTCGTCTAACCTATGAAGTGAACGGTCTCTCGTGGAACGACGGTGATGTAGATTATGACCAACTTACATCTGTGCTGTCGAACCTCGTCGAGCCTGAAGAAGACGTTGTTTACGTCCATGGTAATGAACAGAAACGTATTGTGAGTGATTTGTGCAGTGCCAAAGTAATTGATCTTCGTAAACAAGGCAACTGTCCTGGCTTTAACACACTGTTAAATATGTACGGAAACCAAATTGAAAAGTGCGATAAATTTTATAATGGTTTCCACTGTGCACATTGTAATAGCCAGTTACTGAATCTGTGGCTCTATGAACATCCTTATTACTACAGTGAAGATTAAATATACTTCCGATGATTGAAAATGTTTCCTATGTAAATGTCTGTTTTGTGTGTAGAATGACGAATTTTATTTGTAAATAAAAAAAATGTAAACCATTTTATTTGTTTTTGTTTTTTTTTCACTTTTATCATTACGGGTTTGTGTGAAGTAAAGACTCTTAATTCCAACTTTCATCAAAAAAATTATATATGCAGAAAAAAATATCGTTTTACTTTTTTGCAGCAATGTATGTTTTCAATCATACATTATAAAAAAAAATTTTTGCTCATCAAAAAAAAAAACGTATTAGTAGGTACTATAGAAATAAAACACAAAGTTAAAAAAATTTACAGCCAACTATTATCGTTAATATATACATTTAAATATTTTTATTTATTTCATGTGTGAGAGTGTAGATTCGCAGGTCTTTCTCTCAGCAGGCCACGCTCGTCCCTCCGCCTCTCCCTCTCACCGGCTCTCTCCTCCTCACGTCGAATCTCTCTCCATCTCAGCAACTGCTCACCTGATAAATACTTAAACAGAATATTAGTCACTCAAACAAAAAGCTTGCATCACAGCTCTCTGCGGTTGGAATGGGCTGGAGACCGACACCGCTAAACAGACTAGTCACGCACAAGCCCCTTTCCTCCATATGCAATATTCGTCACATATGTAGTCAAGTACATATGAACAACATCTCTATTTAGCAGTGTCCCATTACAACGATGCAAGCCTACCAGAATGATCTACCATACGATACATTGACACAAAGCACGTGCTAAAATTTATCAATGTCACATTGTCACATACCAATGCTGAAATTGCCCAGTCACAACGACGTATCAACGCCGAAATCTTGTATAACATCGACTTGGAAAAAAAAAACCTTCCGTTGTCAAAACCCACCGATGTAAGAACCCACGTCGCAAGAACAGGTAATTACGCGACGTATGCAGCAGATGAAACAAGCTAGGTGATCCTTACACAGTCGTTGATAGTAACAAACGAAACGACCTGCTGTCTAGGACTCGTCTATATACCCCGCGACCGATCTATTAATCTAAAACAAGATCCATTTACTATAATACTCGAGTCAAAACATCATTTAAAAAAGAAGCACACAAAAATAAGGTAACTCAATTGACGTGCAATACACGTATTGTACACACAATGTATGCAATATACTCGGAATGAACCACAGTACACACAGTAAACAGTACTAAGCCACAATTGACGCACGGTACACACAGGAAAAGGGAATGTACACACAATACATACAGGAAAACGGAATGTACACACAGGAAAAGAAATGTACACACAGGAAAAGAAATGTACACACAGGAAAACGGAATGTACACACAAAAGATACAGGAAAACGGAATGTACACACAATACATACAGGAAAACGGAATGTAGACACAGGAAAAGAAATGTACACACAGGAAAACGGAATAAACGGAACGTTCACACAGGAAACGTATCGTAAACATAGTACACACAGGAAAACGGAATGTACACGCAGGAAAAGAAATGTACACACAGTACACACATGGAACGGAACGTACACACAGTACACACAGGAAACGGCGACATGAACACACAGGAAACGGAACGTACACACAGGAAATGGAATGATCACACACAGTAGCAGAAACACAGACCTAGTTGGAAATCAGAATACAAGAAATAAAACATATTTTTTAAAATATAAATAGTTCATTTATTTTTCAATAGTACACACATGTCAGTTAAACAAATAATTATTGTATGTAGCCAGCTTTCCGCAGTTCTTTAAGTATGGACGATACTTCCTCGAAATACGAGTAGTTTCCTCTACGAACAGAAGCCACTAACAGTCTTAGCCTGACAACCAATATGTTTGGATCTTTCCAAGATGTGTAATCAATCTCTTCTGCATCCATCTTCCTTGCACGTTTATGATAAATATTATGATCTCTGGTGTCTTCCATTTTATCGTAAATTACAAGGTCACTTTCGTCATCGAGCCAGTGTTCATCAATAGCTTGATCAGGATAATTTATTTTATTACGACGTGTCCATCGTTTTGGTCTCAGACCGCCATCACAGTCTTCGATCTTGCTTGCTTTAGCGCTTCAGTATAGTACTCAATCATGTCAACCTTAGATGTGTCAGCACAGTCATCGTTCATGTCAGCCTCAGTTGTGTCACCACAATCTTCAATCATGTCAGCATCAGTTGATTCATCTCATTCTTTGGTCGTGTCAGATTCACGTGGTTCTCCATCTTTCATATTTACATTGAGACGACTAGATATTGGTGTAAATATATTTGCAGTTCTAATGTGGTTGATACTTTATTCGTTTGTTTCAAATTTAAAATTATTGTCTTGTTCTATATCAGTATTTTTAGCATAAGCTTTTTTTACATTATCAACTAATATTCCGCCTCCGTTCCTCTTCCGAGATGTTGGAGCACAGTCTTCGTTATCTTTATTCATCATAGTTGTTTAGGTCTTGCAATGACTATTCATGTAATATCTTCTACCAAAGGAGTTCTGACACTGACTGCAATTAAATAGATTTTTGACAAGGACCTAAAATACACCCGCTTTTCTCATGTCGTTTAGCATTCTTTCTCAAGGTAAACACCTTGCTACAGTATCTACAGTGCTGACGATTTGGAACAGCTACAGAAAACTGACCAGGGTACATGACAACTTCTGCGACTAATGGCAGATGCAAACTAAGAGTTTTAAAGCGAATCCACTACTTAATTAGAATATTTAAATATTTCGTCAGCGAGATTTCAATTTATATAATGCAAAATAACTTGCTGCGAGTAGTTCCGATTTTTCCTATCAGTTGTCTTGTCGTGTTTAGGAAAAAATAATTTAAATTTTTGATATATAGATGCTCACTCACGATCGCATGACCTCAAAGGAAATAGAAATAATCTTATATGATAGGGTTTCTGTGTTGTTTTAAGACATAGTAATAGTTTGAGTAATGAATTTTTTTTTCGACTGAATTCCACCTGATGAAAAAAAATTATAAGTACTGATTTGGTAACAGAAATTCAATAACTAATCAAAACTCTGAATAAAATTACTTGTATCATTTCGAAAAAAAAAAATATGTAGGTAGGTATTGTTTTCTTAGAAATACCCAAAAGCATCTAGAGAATACCAGCAGAAGTATAGCTAAGAATAACCAGGAGCAAACTGAGAAAACTAAAGAAGTCTCGACAGGAATATTTATAAGCACACGGAGAAAACCATCAGATGTCGAGTCAGAAAGAATCGTGAGCACACGTATCCCTACCATAGCTATGTATTATCGGTATTACCATCAGTCGTTTCATTAATTTTAACATTTTACCACAATCTATTATCCTAGGTGTTCAACTTCATTCTATAATTTTTTCAAGGTCTCATTCACTTTTTCTGTAAAAGCCAGTGGTTTCAGTAATATTTTTTAATCCAGCAACACGTTATCCCAAACACATATAAATAATATATGTATATAAGTGGTAAAAAAGTTTAATCTATTTAATAATAGAAATCTTACCATACTTACCCCCTATAGTATAGTTCCTTGTGCGCAAGAGTAAATCAATGTAGTCCTTGTAGTGGTTATCAACAGTGATGTATTATTATCAATTATGTACAAATTGACCTATCATCTTTTCCTCATTAGTCAACCAAAAGATTACAAAATATAGTATCTTCTACAATCGATTCTTTACACTAGAAAATATACCATTCACCTCCGAAAACAGTAAGGATTAACATAAGGAACATCTAGTCAGAGGAGATAGCACACACGTGGCAGTCACTCATATTGTAAGGACCATGAGATTGAAGCTCATCCCGTTAGTTCCTGTTGGGACACGTGTGTGTGCGCGCGACGGGTCGTGCCGTAGGTTTTGACGTATTGCAACCATCGATGCGGACTGTTGGATTGGAGATGATGGGTGGGGGTGATGGTGCTGTCCACTCTCGATGGTTCTACCCATACTAAGTGGTTTACTCACGAGTTCGTCATCTTCACGCCTTAACAGCGATCGTTTAGACAGAGACTACAACGTTGTTAGCACAAATAGAGAGGTGCACGGGTTTAGTGAACTGGATATCAGACTGGTAATTTTAGGTTGACACATGATGTCGAACGCCTAGTGACGGTGTATTGGTGGTCTGTACGCTATGAACAACATTTGCTTGAATAATAATTTTCGATGTATGAGTCATTGCTTCGCAAATGCTGCTTGCGTGTGCCTGTACCTAACGACATGTGTTCGCTACGGTAATTGGAATATGAAGTAATTGTATAATTGATAGTGAGGAAAATGTTATGGTATCTAGACAGCTACGATGGGCATGATTTCAGTGAGATAATTGCGGTGGAGGGGGCGAACATCATCACGATTGCTGAACCGAGACCTTCTTAACATCATAAGCATTTCCGGAGTATTATTTGCTGTCCACAAATTACATGCAGCTAAACATGCGAATTGGAAGTGACTCTTGTGTTTCGATTAGACCTTACGTAGCATGCGACACGAGCACTTACGAGTTTGTCACGCAGACGTGATGAAGACGATAGGGTGTAGCGAGGAAAAGAGACTTATGCGATTCTTACATATGGTTTTGTACAATTTATTTACCGTTGCGCGACATACGATTGTTTGTCATATCGCTTAGTTCCAACTAACTTTTTCTCCTCCCTTTTGGTGACACTTTGTAAGATTAGGTTTGAGATTTTTGATGTATTTGGCATGTGAATTACGTATCAGTATTAGCGCTTACATCATGGTTGAAAGACCTACCATGAGCTGCAGGCATGGGTTAACCCGTTCTGATGCATGATAATGTACTTTAAATCTAATCATAGTAGTATTTTTAAATAATGTTATCTGTATTAATGTATTAACGACCTTAGTGTTTTATCTAAATTGACTTCTTCACAGGTGCACCCTCTGGTTCAAGTCTAGATTACCGTTGTGTGTTCGACAAAACACAATAAAAAAAAATTAAAAAAAGTTAGTTACTTATTTCTTGTTAGTTCGAACTTGTCTCTGTCTTTATATGTTGCAACCGTCACCTGCATAGTATCGTCGTCAACACGCGTTGCGGCTCGAGCGAACATATGGTTGTCTCGACATTCAGCAACCTTGCAACTCTCTCCGCGTGCACTCGTGTGCGGAGTCAAAGTCTTTCTGCACGCAGAATCAGATGGACCTCGTTTTAGCCGGCGGTCGACTCTAGACTTGGAATTTTTAATATTCTTCAGTGTTAACTCGCTTGGATTTAGGTACTTTGACCGGACGTGTGTGTGTGATTACATTTAATTACACACGCACACACGCACACACACCTACACACATACGGTGTGTAATAGGCTGAAGCCATCCCTTACTTGCTAAAATAATTTAACTTCATGTAAGAGATAAACATGTGACATACATCATCTCATCGCTCACCTAACCATCTCATCATTACGTACAAAAATGATCGATAACATAATCAAACTCATGTAAAGTACTTGATGGAATCAATTTCAAAGTAGGAAACGTGGAACCAGAGCAGAAATTCACACACATAAAGATATATATAAGTAGTATAGGTTAGCCGGAACTGGCACAGGCTTTCGCAGGAGGTGCCAGAGGTGCCGACCGCCATCTTGGATTTTGACGTCACGGCGGCCATCTTGGAGGAGTGTAACGGGACATAGCGTAACGGGACAAGTTTGACCTTGACCTTTGACCCTCAAAATCCGCCAAAATTGGGCAAAATTTGCCCAAAATTCCTCAAAATTCGCCAAAATTTCCATTTCTGTGAAAACAAATTCCGCCAAAAAATCTCAAAAAATTCCACAATTCAAAAATTCCCGTTTTCGAGAGAAAAATTCCCGTTTCGAGGGAAAATTTCCCGTTTTTAGTCCTTAAAAATCCCAGCGGCTAGAAATGTCCATATGTAGGCTTAAGCATCCATGTCTACAGCCTACGATAAGCCTCTGACGTCATCATGGATTATGACGTCACCGTTGCAATTTTCGTTACGGCCGCCATCTTTAACTTTTTTATTTATTATCCGATTTTAATGAAAAAAAATTAAAATTTATAAAAAAATTCACTTAATAAAATTTTATTAAAAATATTTAAAAAACATACATTTACGACACGGAGTTCGTAGTCCTCGGTTCGAACCCGGTGAGGGCAAAAAAATTAAAAATGGCGACAGGCTCCTTCCTCAATGGTGGCTGCAGGCAGACTGACTCCCACCACTTTTTTTCGAAGCATATATATCGTCACCTAGTATGACGTCATGTCCGCCATCTTGTCTTTGATGCTGGAGACCACCATCTTGTTTTCGTCGGCGAGAGTGCGCTGACACCATGTTAGTTTAGTGCTCATCCGCTAGAGTGCAGTAATCATTTATTATTACTGTGACACCCGCCATCTTGAAATTTGACCGCCATCTTGAAAATCCGTAATTATTTAGCTAGAAAAGCGGGAAAAATTCCAAAATTCATCAAAAAAATCACTCATTAATTTACATATTGATTCGATCTGCTCCTGTCCTTGGTTAAATACCGGATCGATACAAAATAATTTTAATTAAAAAAAATACTAAAAAAAGTGTTAGGTTTGAGAAACTAAAAACACCGCAAGTTCTATTAAAAAATACTTTTATTACATAAATTCAATACACTACTACAAGTACAAAAAAAAACACTGACAAATTACCAAAGCCTTTTGGATACCTCGATTCAAACAGTCTTCTTGTTGTATGGTACTACAATTGTGTATTACATAATCCCGTAATTTCAAGTTTTTGATCTTCTCACAGTACGTGCAGTCGGGTGATGGAACACCGCTGGATGCTCCTTCCTTCATCAATGCCACTGGAACTGTTGACAACCATTGTAACACTGCTGACATGCTAACTTCTGAAGCCTTTGAGGTCTGCTCTGCAGAAGATGTTGCACACGTCGAAATCTCCTACTGTGCTGAGAGAGCAGGTGTAGCTGTAGACATCGTTGTCATCGTGCTCTACACTGATGATGGTAGACCTTCGATCCAGGTTGGTATATATAGTGGTAATGATGCCATCGAGTTCTCAAGAATAGCTAGATACCGGTCTATTATGTTATACAAGTCTAACTATCCGATCCGTTCATTACCGCAGCCAGAGACGGACTAAAGTCCATATCACTTATATAGACTCATCAGTCGGTACAACACATGAGTCAAAACAAGATCCATGTTCATTATACTCACACTTAACTTTCTCGGAGCATTTTTTATAATGAAGATGTAAGCTATCAAGACGTGAAATTAGTTTTTTGCACTTATTGCACTGAAATTGTATTCTTTTAACATTATTAGAACAACTGCTTCTTTCATGTCTGCGAGCATTAAGGTGATAGTAAATGATGCGTCACAGTATTTGCACTGACGCAATGTATGCTCTTCATTAGTTGAAGAATCCATTGCCGACGATGAAACTTCGGATGATGGTGGTATCACATCTGTTGAAATCTCTTCCAATGTTGACGCCGTCGTTGCCAACGGGATCTGCACCTTCTCTATCGTAGATGTCGTCAAGGTTCCTGTAGACGATGGTACAACCTCCGAGTTCGAAGTTAAAGACGGTAAAGATTCCATCGAGGTCTCAAGAACAGCTAATTGACACGACTTATGCACCAGAAGAAACAAACTAGGTGATCCTTACACCGCCGACGTCAGTAACAAACTGAGCGTCCTGCTGTCTAGGACTCGCTTATATACATGCACCGTATGGAATAATACGCTAGTCAAATCAAGAACCATTTACAATAATACTAAAGTCAAATCTACAAATTAAAAAAGAGGATCATTTGATCGAAAAAAATATCGATCTCTCCAATATACGCCAGGCTCCAAATGCTACAATTCACGTCATCAGATCCATCTACATTTTGCTCCTATGCTTCAATTGACCATTAGCTGCAAGTGCTCCAACAGCTCCATCAGCTTCAACATGTAATGTACGCAATGTACGCGCAATACATGCAATTTACACGCAATAAATGTAATGATTACACAGTACACACAGGAAACGGAACGTACACACAGTACACACAGGAAACTAAACGCACACACAGTACACACAGGAAACGGAACGTACACACAGTACACACACAGGAAACGGAACGTACACACAGTACCCACAGGAAACGGAACGTACTCACAGTACACACACAAGAAACGGAACGTACACACAGTACACACAGGAAACTGAACGTACACACAGGAAACTAAACGTACACACAGTACACACAGGAAACTAAACGTACACACAGTACACACAGGAAACGGAACGTACACACAGTACACACAGGAAACGGAACGTACACACAGTACACACAGAAAACGGAACGTACACACAGGAAACTAAACGTACACACAGTACACACAGGAAACTAAACGTACACACAGTACACACAGGAAACTAAACGTACACACAGTTCACACAGTAAACGGAACGTACACACAGTACACACAGAAAACGGAACGTACACACAGTGCACACAGAAAACGGAACGTACCCACAGTGCACACAGGAAACTGAACGTACACACAGTACACACAGGAAACGGAACGTACACACAGTACACACAGGAAACGGAACGTACACACAGTGCACACAGGAAACGGAACGTACACACAGTACACACAGGAAACGGAACGTACACACAGTACACACAGGAAACGGAACGTACACACAGTACACACAGGAAACGTAATGATCACACATACAGTAGCGGAAAAACACACAGGCTTAGTTGGAAATCAGAATACAAGAAATAAAAACATTAAATTTTTACTTTCAATATTTTATTACTTCTCAACATTACACAAATACAAGTAAAAGAAGCCATTATTGTATGTAGCCAGCTTTCCTCAGTTCTTTGAGTATGAAGGATATTTCTTTGATGCACGGATAGTTTCCTGCACAAAGCGAGCCATGTAGAAGTCTTAGTCGGTCAACCAATATGTTTGGATCTTTCCATGATGTGTAATCAATCTCTTCTACCACCATCTTACTTGCTTGTTTATTATAAATACTTTTAATATCACAATCATCCCAGTGATCATAATAAGCATTATCAGATTTATTTATTATAACACGACGTTTCCATCGTTTCGGTCTCAGGACATCGCCACATTCTTCGATCTTGTCAGCTCTAGGTGCTTCATCACAGTCTATGCCTTTGTCAACAGCCTCATAGTCACTGTAACAATCACTGTAGAAGACATCCTCTTCACCCAGATTACCGTATGAATTCGCTATCGATGATGTCGAAGTGTCTTCATCGTCTTCATGCTTCCTTTTTAGGAGTCCATCATTTTTACAAAGAATGAAGGATCTACTGAATATAGGCTTGAATGTATTCTCACTTTTCACGGTGTTGATACTTCCATTAGTTTCAGTCTTCCCGAAACCATTAGCATCCTTCAATTTATGTTCTTCCTCACGATCGGGTGAGCTAATACCATCACGCTCAGGACAAGGTAAATTATTGTCATAATGCAGATCACTCTTTTTTAGTCTAGTGGATCCATCGGTGTCCTCTATGTCGTAAGTAGTCTTGACTTTACATGTTCTACCATGTCTTTTTAAGCTGTCAATTCGTGTTAACAACCTGCTACAACGATTACAGCTTAACATGTTGCGTAGTGGGTTTCTAGCACAATCATTCTTCTCATGACGTCTAGCATTCCTTCTCATGACAAAATCCTTGCCACAGTATCTACAGCGGCTTCCTTCCGATTCAGCTATAGATAACAAACCACGATCCATGGTAGCTTCTGTGACTAATGTTAGATACAAACTGTTAGTTTTCTCAAATTGGAACCATTTCTTAAATAGAGTTTTTGAAATATTTCATCAGCGAGAGTTAAGTTATCTAATGCAAAGCAAATTGATGCAAGTAGTTCCGGCTGTCGTCAACAGATGGCGCCACGTGTTGCTTGCAGGTAAATAAAATATATATTTCATTAATGTGGGATGCGGAACGCTCACTATCGATCGCAAAGGGAGGTTGGCTTCGATAGTATCCTAGGAGAAAAAAGTTCGTCCTTCCTGCTAGTGCTTCTCAGATTTCTCACGGTCCGCAATCTTGGATTGTGACGTCACGGCGGCCATCTTGGATGGTTGTGACCTTGACCTTTGACCTTGACCTTTGACCGAAACCGCAGGAATGATCGCAAGCACACGGATTAACCATAAAAATATTGATAAGAATAATCAGGAGCACACAGATAAAACCATCAAAATATTGATAAGAATAATCAGGAACACACGGAGAAAACCGCCACAAGTTTTCTTTGATATCATTAAAATACAAAAAAATAAAAATTAATAAAAAATAAAAAAAAACGAAATAAATTCAATCATTCTGCTAGCTTGTGAACTTCTCATTGTTAAGCAAAGATAGAGTTCTGGTAAAAGCCAGAATGTTTGAATTTTTTTCGTTTTTTTTATTTTTTGTATTTTAATGATATCAAAGAAAACTTGTGGCGGTTTTCTCCGTGTGCTCCTGATTATTCTTATCAATATTTTGATGGTTTTCTCTGTGTGCTCCTGATTATTCTTATCAATATTTTGATGGTTAATCCGTGTGCTTGCGATCATTCCTGCGGTTTCGGTCAAAGGTCAAGGTCAAAGGTCAAGGTCACAACCATCCAAGATGGCCGCCGTGACGTCACAATCCAAGATTGCGGACCGTGAGAAATCTGAGAAGCACTAGCAGGAAGGACGAACTTTTTTCTCCTTGGATACTATCGAAGCCAATCTCCCTTTGCGATCGATAGTGAGCGTTCCGCATCCCACATTAATGAAATATATATTATTTACCTGCAAGCAACACGTGGCGCCATCTGTTGACGACAGCCGGAACTACTTGCATCAATTTGCTTTGCATTAGATAACTTAACTCTCGCTGATGAAATATTTCAAAAACTCTATTTAAGAAATGGTTCCAATTTGAGAAAACTGACAGTTTGTATCTAACATTAGTCACAGAAGCTACCATGGATCGTGGTTTGTTATCTATAGCTGAATCGGAAGGAAGCCGCTGTAGATACTATGGCAAGGATTTTGTCATGAGAAGGAATGCTAGACGTCATGAGAAGAATGATTGTGCTAGAAACCCACTACGCAACATGTTAAGCTGTAATCGTTGTAGCAGGTTGTTAACACGAATTGACAGCTTAAAAAGACATGGTAGAACATGTAAAGTCAAGACTACTTACGGCATAGAGGACACCGATGGATCCACTAGACTAAAAAAGAGTGATCTGCATTATGACAATAATTTACCTTGTCCTGAGCGTGATGGTATTAGCTCACCCGATCGTGAGGATGAACATAAATTGAAGGATGCTAATGGTTTCGGAAAGACTGAAACTAATGGAAGTATCAACACCGTGTAAAGTGAGAATACATTCAAGCCTTTATTCAGTAGATCCTTCATTCTTTGTAAAAATGATGGACTCCTAAAAAGGAAGCATGAAGACGATGAAAACACTTCGACATCATCGATAGCGAATTCATACGGTAATCTGGGTGAAGAGGATGTCTTCTACAGTGATTGTTACAGTGACTCTGAGGCTGTTGACAAAAGCATAGACTGTGATGAAGCACCTAGAGCTGACAAGATCGAAGAATGTGGCGATGTCCTGAGACCGAAACGATGGAAACGTCGTGTTATAATAAATAAATCTGATAATGCTTATTATGATCACTGGGATAATTGTGATATTAAAAGTATTTATAATAAACAAGCAAGTAAGATGGTGGTAGAAGAGATTGATTACACATCATGGAAAGATCCAAACATATTGGTTGACCGGCTAAGACTTCTACATGGCTCGCTTTGTGCAGGAAACTATCCGTGCATCAAAGAAATATCCTTCATACTCAAAGAACTGAGGAAAGCTGGCTACATACAATAATGGCTTCTTTTACTTGTATTTGTGTAATGTTGAGAAGTAATAAAATATTGAAAGTAAAAATTTAATGTTTTTATTTCTTGTATTCTGATTTCCAACTAAGCCTGTGTGTGTTTCCGCTACTGTATGTGTGATCATTACGTTTCCTGTGTGTACTGTGTGTACGTTCCGTTTCCTGTGTGTACTGTGTGTACGTTCCGTTTCCTGTGTGTACTGTGTGTACGTTCCGTTTCCTGTGTGCACTGTGTGTATGGTCCGTTTCCTGTGTGTACTGTGTGTACGTTCCGTTTCCTGTGTGTACTGTGTGTACGTTCCGTTTCCTGTGTGTACTGTGTGTACGTTCAGTTTCCTGTGTGCACTGTGTGTACGTTCCGTTTTCTGTGTGCACTGTGTGTACGTTCCGTTTTCTGTGTGTACTGTGTGTACGTTCCGTTTACTGTGTGTACTGTGTGTACGTTTAGTTTCCTGTGTGTACTGTGTGTACATTTAGTTTCCTGTGTGTACTGTGTGTACGTTTAGTTTCCTGTGTGTACATTCCGTTTTCTGTGTGTACTGTGTGTACGTTCCGTTTCCTGTGTGTACTGTGTGTACGTTCCGTTTCCTGTGTGTACTGTGTGTACGTTTAGTTTCCTGTGTGTAATGTGTGTACGTTTAGTTTCCTGTGTGTACGTTCAGTTTCCTGTGTGTGCTGTGTGTACGTTCCGTTTCCTGTGTGTGTACTGTGTGTACGTTCCGTTTCCTGTGTGTACTGTGTGTACGTTCCGTTTCCTGTGTGTGTACTGTGTGTACGTTCCGTTTCCTGTGTGTACTGTGTGTACGTTTAGTTTCCTGTGTGTACTGTGTGTACGTTCCGTTTCCTGTGTGTACTGTGTAATCATTACATTTATTGCGTGTAAATTGCATGTATTGCGCGTACATTGCGTACATTACGTGTTGAAGCTGATGGAGCTGTTGGAGCACTTGCAGCTAATGGTCAATTGAAGCATAGGAGCAAAATGTAGATGGATCTGATGACGTGAATTGTAGCTCTTGGAGCCTGGCGTATATTGGAGAGATCGATATTTTTTTCGATCAAATGATCCTCTTTTTTAATTTGTAGATTTGACTTTAGTATTATTGTAAATGGTTCTTGATTTGACTAGCGTATTATTTCATACGGTGCATGTATATAAGCGATTCCTAGACAGCAGGACGCTCAGTTTGTTACTGACGTCGGCGGTGTAAGGATCACCTTGTTTGTTTCTTCTGGTGCATAAGTCGTGTCAATTAGCTGTTCTTGAGACCTCGATGGAATCTTTACCGTCTTTAACGTCGAACTCGGAGGTTGTACCATTGTCTACGGGAACCTTGACGACAGCTACGATGGAGAAGGTGCAGATCCCGTTGGCAACGACGGCGTCAACATTGGAAGAGATTTCAACAGATGTGATACCACCATCATCCGAAGTTTCATCGTCGGCAATGGATTCTTCAACTAATGAAGAGCATACATTGCGTCAGTGCAAATACTGTGACGCATCATTTACTATCACCTCAAATGCTCGCAGACATGAAAGAAGCAGTTGTTCCAATAATGTTAAAAGAATACAATTTTAGTGCAATAAGTGCAAACAACTAATTTCACGTCTTGATAGCTTACATCTTCATTATAAAAAATGCTCCGAGAAAGTTAAGTGTGAGTATAATGAACATGGATCTTGTTTTGACTCATGTGTTGTACCGACTGATGAGTCTATATAAGTGATATGGACTTCAGTCCGTCTCTGGCTGCGGTAATGAACGGATCGGATAGTTAGACTTGTATAACATAATAGACCGGTATCTAGCTATTCTTGAGAACTCGATGGCATCATTACCACTATATATACCAACCTGGATCGAAGGTCTACCATCATTAGTGTAGAGCACGATGACAACGATGTCTACAGCTACACCTGCTCTCTCAGCACAGTAGGAGATTTCGACGTGTGCAACATCTTCTGCAGAGCAGACCTCAAAGGCTTCAGAAGTTAGCATGTCAGCAGTGTTACAATGGTTGTCAACAGTTCCAGTGGCATTGATGAAGGAAGGAGCATCCAGCGGTGTTCCATCACCCGACTGCACGTACTGTGAGAAGATCAAAAACTTGAAATTACAGGATTATGTAATACACAATTGTAGTACCATACAACAAGAAGACTGTTTGAATCGAGGTATCCAAAAGGCTTTGGTAATTTGTCAGTGTTTTTTTTTGTACTTGTAGTAGTGTATTGAATTTATGTAATAAAAGTATTTTTTAATAGAACTTGCGGTGTTTTTAGTTTCTCAAACCTAACACTTTTTTTAGTATTTTTTTAATTAAAGTTGTTTTGTATCGATCCGGTATTTAACCAAGGACAGGAGCGGATCGAATCAATATGTAAATTAATGAGTGATTTTTTTGATGCATTTTGGAATTTTTCCCGCTTTTCTAGCTAAATAATTACGGTTTTTCAAGATGGCGGTCAAATTTCAAGATGGCGGGTGTCACAGTAATAATAAATGATTACTGCACTCTAGCGGATGAGCACTAAACTAACATGGTGTCAGCGCACTCTCGCCGACGAAAACAAGATGGTGGTCTCCAGCATCAAAGACAAGATGGCGGACATGACGTCATACTAGGTGACGATATATATGCTTTGAAAAAAAGTGGTGGGAGTCAGTCTGCCTGCAGCCACCATTGAGGAAGGAGCCTGTCGCCATTTTTAATTTTTTTGCCCTCACCGGGTTCGAACCGAGGACTACGAACTCCGTGTCGTAAATGTATGTTTTTTAAATATTTTTCATTAAATTTTATTAAGTGAATTTTTTTATAAATTTTAATTTTTTTTCATTAAAATCGGATAATAAATAAAAAAGTTAAAGATGGCGGCCGTAACGAAAATTGCAACGGTGACGTCATAATCCATGATGACGTCAGAGGCTTATCGTAGGCTGTAGACATGGATGCTTAAGCCTACATATGGACATTTCTAGCCGCTGGGATTTTTAAGGACTAAAAACGGGAAATTTTCCCTCGAAACGGGAATTTTTCTCTCGAAAACGGGAATTTTTGAATTGTGGAATTTTTTGAGATTTTTTGGCGGAATTTGTTTTCACAGAAATGGAAATTTTGGCGAATTTTGAGGAATTTTGGGCAAATTTTGCCCAATTTTGGCGGATTTTGAGGGTCAAAGGTCAAGGTCAAACTTGTCTCGTTACGCTATGTCCCGTTACACTCCTCCAAGATGGCCGCCGTGACGTCAAAATCCAAGATGGCGGTCGGCACCTCTGGCACCTCCTGCGAAAGCCTGTGCCAGTTCCGGCTAACCTATACTACTTATATATATATATATGTATATAGAACATTCAAACATAAAAAAATATATAGCACGCCTCCCTGACGTAATACATATATCCATATCGTTACGAAGTAAGGGAGATGGTGCGTACGTACCACCTGTCATAAGATAATATTGTAAGACAATCTGTTCACTCCCTCCCACATGCATTTACTATGTGCATAGCGAATCAATGGACGATTATAAATTGACTGTATGTACCTCTCAAATACCTGTCAAACGCATTATCGATGTATACATAACCCTTGTAATAATCACTTAATGTTTGGTAACTTATGACTTTTTCCTAGTAAGTCAGCCATTCATAAAAGTTATAGCTTAATAACCTATATAAAGCCTCAGTTTTCTTCAATCTCATATCGTACAGATACTGCTTAGTTTAATACCTCCATGCATACAACACGTGTTCGTTAATCTTGTTACATATACATAATGAAAAAAAATATCATGCTACCCTGGAAAAAGTGTAACGTACGGAGTTGTCTGAATCTTAATGAAGGTAATAGCAGGCTACACAAAAGTTTTGGATAATTAAATGCAAATAATGTAACTACTGTTATTAACGGAAGACTACTATTTCATATCAGGGTTTAGTGATCACCTTTTCAAAAATACCAAAAACAATTTTTTTGTTATTTATAACTTAGTCGTCTGGTAATGAATTAAAAAACACTTAACCTTTTTATTAATTATGTTCACATCACCTTCTTAAGGTTAGTTTGAGAAACTAAAGATTTATTGTAATAATAGCATTAGTTAGTCACCAAGACATAGAGACCAAATTATATATAGTATCATACTGTAGTCGTTTCAAGTAGTATTGTAATTAGAAATATCCTTTATGGCAGACATTACGTATTCACTTAAAAAACGTGAATAAGTAGGACGAGAGACTCGAGACACATGTGCCACAACGTCCCCGCAAGCGACAAACACGTACAAAGGTAACATGAGGAACATCCTCCTACCGTCAGCAGCAGCAGCAGCAGTGATGTGTAATGTTAGTGTCAGGAGCTACAAACGGGAGTCAGCAACATACATGACCTACACTCTCATGGTTTGAGTCATCACATTAGCTGTTCACGAAGCTGACCCAGTATTTCTTTTCGTTTAAAGCATACCATCTGATTGACCCCGATCGTTTCTACAGGATAAGTGCAATAGAATAAAATAGAAATAAATTAATTTTTATTTAACACAATCATACTGAATGTGATGTTGACATCTATATATGTATACATAAAAAAATATTTACTCGTATCGAACAAAAGAAAAAAAACATTCAAATCAAAACTGTATAATACCTTTTATTTTCAGCCATTGAACTAGCACACAGTATCACCATACATAATTAAAACCATTCTAACCAACATTCTAAATAGTTACGATCACTAATATCTACTAGTAAGGAGGAAATACATAGCCTTTCAAGATCAATTTGACGTCGCGCATCGCATTTATCACTTCCACCTGCTCCTGTCGGAGCAACGACACTTCGCGCCGTATCTCGTGCATCAGTCTCATTTTACTTGAGGATTCGGTTGAAGGAAGAGAAGGTACGGTACCGGGTGCGATGCATTGTGTCGGCGGTGGTGAGGCCTCTGGCACGTGGTACATGATGACACCAGTGCCGCCAGGTGGTGAGGCTTCTGGCACGTAGTTCATGTTGACACCAGCGCCGCCAGGTGGTGAGGTCTCTAGCACGTGGTACATGTTGACACCAGCGACGCCGGGTGGTGAGGCCTCTGGCACGTAGCAAATGTTGTCACCAGCGACGACAGGTGGAGAGGCCTCTGGCACGTAGTACATGTTGACATCATCAACGTCAGGTGGTGAGGCCTCTGGCACGTAGTAAATGTTGACACCAGCGACGACAGGTGGAGAGGCCTCTGGCTTATAGTAAATGTTGACATCATCAACGTCAGGTGGTGAGGCCTCTGGCACGTAGTAAATGTTGTCACCAGCGACGACAGGTGGTGAGGCCTCTGGCATGCGGTACATGTCGTCATCTATGTAGGACATGTCCTGCAGCCAGTCGAGTATTGTTTGCGTCCGTATAGCCGCCATCTCTTCAACCATCAGTAACACCTCTTCGTCACTATCCGTACGCAGCGACATGGTGAAACTTCAACAACGAAACCACACTTCCTCTAGGAAGCTTTTTTTAAAGGCCTATATAGCACCGATACGTTCCGAAATCTGTCGTATTTCACTTCAAGAGTGCAATTAAGCCATTCATAAGCTTCCCGCGCACGCGTGCGCGTGCCCACATATCCATTTCCGTTTTGTATAGACAGAAACTCTTGAAAACTGCACATAACTTCAAATACCTGTACCACCCCACGCAAAATATATGCAGGGCTCATTTCCCGCTCGCACCGCCTTGCGCAGGGTCGTCACTTCCGTTTTGCAAAATCAAAATCGCTGTAAACTGCTGCCTTACTGCACACGTCATGCAGGGTCACCATTTATATTTCGTATAATCAAAACCGACGGAAACCACATCCTTTCTACTCACACCATGCACGATCATCATTCCCGTTCACAAAGATATACCTCCTGAACACTTAAACTTATCGTCTTCTTCTACAAGAGGATTAGGTTACTGATACAATGAGAGATGTCTATCAATTTTTTTTCTGCTAGTGGTTAAATTTGTTAAATACTATCGCAAACCTAACCCACAATTATCGATAGGTCGACCCTTACATTAATACAAAGAAATTACCAACTTATTGAAAAATGATATATTATGACACTTTATAGATTATGTTAATTTCATCACTTTCGTATTTAAATAATTTACTTAAAAATAATAAATACATTTTTTTAATTATTCTTCAACACTTATTATTATTTTTGAACCAAATTTTACTATCTTGTAGGTATTTTAATGATAACTTCATGCTACGTAGAGATTTAAATGAAAGGGTAAAGTAAATAAAAACACGATATTAAAATTATGTGCTCTATTTTTTTAATTTTTTTCAAAACATCTAACAAGGCGGAGAGTATAGAATACAGGGCGCTACGAATGGATGTTACAGAATCAATTTCGTAAAGACCCATAGCATTATCGCAATGTATCTGTGACGGATCGAAGCTCAATCCACGTTTCTTGATG